>NC_056725.1:1096319556-1096362104 GCF_019279795.1 Protopterus annectens | reverse complement strand
TCTAATCTACACTCCCCCATCTCTCACTCTCTCTCACTTTGGCTACTGCACTTATCTAGCTTAAACTCAGATAATGTGTTCAGGTAAGCTGTGGCAGCTGCTTGCCTAAACTCATACTAGAGTTTGAGTGTGTGTGGCAGTCTGCCCGAACTGCAAGATGCCAGAATCCCTTGCAGCAAAACAGTTTGTTTTGAGAGCTCGGGACTCAAATGCTTGCCGTAGACCCAAATACTTTTATATACTACTTCAGAAATGTACCCTTTTGGATATATCTTTTCAATTCTACATCACCCTGACATTCAACTCGCCATCAATAATCATCTCTAAGTCACAGACTGCAGCAAACCATGCTAATGTTTTAGTAATACGTGATTATATTGTAAGGTGTACTGAAACCACCCTCCCCAGGTTGGATAAGAATAAGGTGATAGTTAACTGTCATTCTGGAGATGGATCCCTGATATAACAAAGGCTCTTAAATCCCTCCATCCTGATAAATATAATTATGACCCGACAGTGGCCCATGTAAGGGTGAATGAATAATAACTTCAGACAATCCATGCAGAGGGACATGCAGAAAGACATGACTGAATTTGTCATGCGTATGTCTGAAGCAGGAAAGTCACTGGTCCTAAGTGATATTCTGCCATCACCCAGAAAGATGCCAAGATTCAATGACAAGCTATTTGGTTTTAATAACAGCCTATGTAGATAGTGTCATTCTAGGGGATCTAGTCAGCTTGAGACTGGATGGCTGACTGCAAACTTTCCTGCTTTGCCAGAGATGGTCTGCACTTCTACCAATGCTTTCACATTCTAGCTAAAGCATTTGCTGCCTCCACAGTGCCTTTTTTAGGCAAAGTCCATCTGACAGACATTCCAACCTAGTACATTCTAATTGGGAACACATTCATTGTGGCTGTACTCAGTGTCAGGAACCTTAGCAAAAAATGCCTGAACTTGAGGCTCTCCTGCAACTTAACACATTCATATATGTAGTTTCAGAAACACTGTTTTAGAGAAATGAAAGCACTGCCGCTAGAAAACACATCTATTCCTGGGTATAATGCCTGTCATGTCCTCAGACTTACTCACAGTTGTGGGGGAATATCAGTATTTGTCAGGAATATCACCTCACGGCATAACATAACATAAACAAGAACTAATAAATTCAAAGTTATATATAGAATACCCTCTGAGTCCCCTTCAGAGATTGATAGTTATTTTAATGTACTAGGTGAAATTCCCAGCAAACCCAAGACTTTTCTACTGGGTGACTTCAACTATTCATCAATAAACGCACTGACCAACACAGCCAATGGCTGGCATGCCCAACACTTCCTTCACATAAATGTTAACCGTCTTCCACAAATACTTAATCATCCTACTAGTGAAACCAACATCCTTGTTCTAATCCTTACAAATAGGGTAATTTCTTGCACATCTCCATATGTATCATTGTGCCTTATTAAATCAGAAAATTATTTAGTGACCTTAAAACTGGTGGCACATTCTACATACTTAAGCAAACTAAAAGAACTTAAGGGAACCATTAGGAAGCTCAAAGTTGTGCATGATCTTAAAATAGCCATTAAAACCAAAAGGAACTACAAATTTGTCTTTAACTATGACAGGAAGTTAACAGCTAACACCCAACGATGTTGGAATTAGTCCATAATTCTCTGATGCAAAGAAAATGACTAATATCCTAGATGAAAAATTTAGTGCAAAGTTTACTCCACCTATGATTACAGCTATTCAAGTTCCGCCCACTTAAATTATTATGGAACAAATTCTCTCAGCCCTCTCCAAAACTAGGAATATTTTATCCATGAGCCTTGATAACATACTAAGTTGCCTGATTATCAGTGACAAATATGGCCTTTTTAAACCATTGCTTCACCTCTAAAATCTTATCCTCTCCACTGGTTACATTCCTGAAGCCTGGAAAACTGCCATTGTAATGCCACTACATAAGGGTGGCCCAACCACAGATCCTTGTAACTACAGACAAATTAGTCTTGCTAGACTCGTATGTAAAGCTATGGAGCACATTATTTTAGACTTCTTTAATCAAGACACTAAAAACTTCCTAACCCTGCACACTCATCAATTCGGCTTTATCAAAGGAAAGTCCTGCCGCTTTAAACTCATTAATTTCTCTAAAAAAGTAACTAAGCACTGCATAATCACTATCCACTGCTTCAAAGCATATCTAGACCTGACCAAGGCCTCTGGCACTACTTTCTATTGCAGACTTGTAAATCTGAATATGAATCTTTATATTGTATGGTAGACAACTAACTGTTTGTCTAACAGAAGCCATATGGTTAGAGTGGCAGGTGCCATATCTAAGAGCAAAAAGGTTACCAAGGGTGTAGCACAGGACTCAGTTTCAAGCCCTCGCCTATTTGGCATACATTTATCAGACCTTCAGACCAGCACTCCTGGCCTATGGTTAACTAAGTTTGCAAATGACAGTAATTTGGATGCCATTACTCAATCTTCAGCTGACTCACAATTGGTCCAGCATGAGCTAGACCATGTTAACAACTGGTGCAAGGACAATGGTCTCAAATTAAATGTGGCACAGTTTGTTTTAGTAAACAAAACAGTTTTACTTACTACTATAGAAAATGCACCCCTCCAATCAGCCAGTTTTGTAAGGCACTAGTCGATAATTCCTTTTCAATTGACCATCACTTCAGTAGTTTAGAAAGCCTTTTATTTGGCCCACCTAATTTCCAAACAAGTTTTAATTCTCATTTACTTGTATTTTAGCAAACTGATTATTCAATACAATGCACTTTTTGGCATGTACTTGTCTTAACGTATCGCACGCACAACTTGAGAGATCTCAGGATTCATAAAAAAAAGATCTGTGGTCTCAAAAATATTAGTTATCAGGAGAGACTGGCGGCTCTTCTTCTGTACTCAGTCTCTTACAGACTGCTCTGTGGAGGTCAGTGTCTAACCTTTTGAGCTATGTAAAATGCAATACTATTTTTTTAAACAAGAAACATCTTTGTTAAATTATCACTTATGGCATAGGCAATCAAAACCATACTGACATAATTTTAGTTGTAAACAGTATACATCACTTATAATCTATCTAGTCATTGTCAGTCAAACATCACACAGCTCATTCAAATCCTACCTTCGTTTAAAACCTGTTCCTCCTCTGCATGTATTGGTCCCACAATTCCTATTTTCCCTATGTCATTTGCTCCTGGCCTTTTCTAAAGATCCAATTCCAGTTGTTTTATCTCTGTTACAATATTCACTACTTTTTTTTCTTCTCGATTACACCTCCAACATTTGCTGTCTACCTAAGGAAAAAAATTAATTGGAGTTAACTTGGGGAATAAAAATACCTGTGTAAACACTTCCACCCAAAGATCCTAAATCTTCTAGATTCTGCTGCATATTTGGGAGATCTACATATATTCCCCCATTGTTTCTTTGTGAACTGCTTATCCAGTGTCTCTTCCCAATCCTTTCTAACCTCCTGTGATTGATTCTTATACTTACCATGCAATATTTTATGTGCTCGACTAATTATTCCTTTTTAACAGCAACTTCTGTTCTAGATTCTACTAAAAACTCTACCAGTGCTGGTTTTTGCTTAGAATCCCCCTATTTTTTTCTCTTTGCCGATACTCTGATATCAATCCTTGATAAGGAAGGCAATCTCTGTCCTGCAGTCCAAATAAATTATTGGCCTCTTCCCATTCTATTACATTTCCCTCTCTAATCATTTGCTCCCAATACCTTGGTTCTTTTACTAGTTTTCTCCAATGAATTCCAGCTTCCTCTTGCTTGTTGTCTGTATCCCCAATTGCAGTCATCCTATCAGAAGAATCTCCTTTTTCCATTTCAACAGATAAATAAGACACATTGTCATGATAGTTTCATATCCCAAAGCGTCCCTCAACACTGGAGCAAACTTCCATCACATGTCAAGCAGAGTAGTACCCTTACCACCTTCAAGGTAAAACTAGATAACTGTATAGACACAGCCTCAAATTCTCCCCTGGTCAATCTTGTCATGTCCTCCTTGGGTCCAGATGGAACTTTTGAATAGTTGTTTTTGGCTAGGCTTGAAATGGTCTGTAGACTGACTGGCTAGTACTTACCGTTGAACCTAAAGACACAAAAGACATCCATGCCAAGAAATTAATCCAAACTGAAAGTATTTCTTAACCAAGACACACAACCTAAAATATTTTTGCCCAATTGACCATTTTAATGTGATTTGTTCCTTCTACAGAAAAAAAAAGAAGTTATGTACTCATCATAATGTTTGCATGTGTGTTGTCCATCTCACCTTCAATCTTACTAGGTTGGGTTCGGATCCGGCTCGGCCTTGCATAAAAGCTCGAGGTCTTCTACTAGCTCATGCCTAAACCCCATCTCCCAACATGCATTAAGAGAGCACCCAGATATTGTTTGGAGTTATAAAAAGAATACAATATAAGGGTAGTTTAATATCCTATAGAGCAATCAAGAAGGCTAGAGATAGCTAATAGCCAGCTGTATCAACTCGGTCTTCCAGGAGCAAAAGGCTGGGGGAAAAAAGGGTGGGATGTAAAAATGAAGGTGAGATGGACAACACACACAGAACATTATGGTGAGTACATAACTTCTTTGTGTGTTGTTGTCCTATCTTGCCTTTATTCTTACTAGGCTGGAACAGCGTCCCTAGCACCATCTTTCTTAGGTGGCTCAAGGGAGAATATTCTTCAGAACTGTGGAACCAAAGGAGGCCCTGTTCCTGGAGGCCAAAGGTTGCAATGGCTCTTGTAGAATGACCTTTTATTTTTTGGGAAAGTTCTTTGTTATGAGAATTGAAAACAAAAGTTATACAATCTGAGAGCCATTTTGAAAGTGTTACATTAGAAACTGGAGCACCAGTCTTTGAATCTGAAAAGCATACAAATAGTTGGTCTGATTTTCTGAAGTCCTATGTAAGTAGAAGCGTAATTGTCTATGTACATCCAACTGGTGCAACATGTATTCAACCTTATTCTCATAGTTAGGGAAAAATAACGGTAGCTCTATGGATTTGTTCAGATTAGATTCTGAACATACTTTGGGTAAAAAAGAAGGGTTTGTTCATAAGGATACTCTGCCTCTGTGGTAAAGCATGTAGGGGGGTTTTATTGACAAGGCTTGCAGCTCTGACACCCTTCTAGCAGAAGTAATAGTTATCAAAAGAATAGTTTTCCAAAGTCAAAAACCTGAGATCCCAGGATGATGCTGGCTCAAATGGGGGAAAGATCAAATGGGATAAGACAAAATTCAAGTCCCATGGTGCAGGAGGGTCTTTAATAGGTGGTCTTAATAAAAATGTACCTTTAAGAAAGGCTTTGCATTGCCTGTGGGACATAATATTGAGGCCCAATTCATCTAAATGGAAATTGGATATCGCTGCTAACTGAACACAGATAGTAGCTGTGGCTGTGCCTTCATTGAATAGTTTTGCTAAGAATTCCAGAATGGAAGCAATTGGGGCAGAAGAAGGATCAATGTGATTATTTGAAGCCCATAAAGAAAATCTTTTCCATTTGCTTCTATATATCTTTCTCATTGAAGCCTTATGAGAAGAAATTAGGATATATTTTACTGAAGAAGGAAAGGTTAGGGAGCCTGGCTATGGCTGGAATTTGAGCAGCCAAGCTGTCAACTTGAGGGATTGAAGGGAGGGATGGAGCATCCCTGATGCACGAGTCACAAGGTCCAGAACTGGATCTAGAATCCAAGGCTCCTCCTGGAGATGAGGCCACAGAAAGGGGAAATCAGATTTGACGAGGCCAGTATGGGGCGATGAGTATCAAGTTCCTTCCCAAGTAATTGGCTTTCTGAAGAACTTTGGGTATCAACAGAAAGGGAGGTATAGCATAGAGGAGACCCGAGGGCCAATTGTGGACAAGTGCAGTCCTTGGTGACTCCACCAGAGGGGGGGGGGGTTAGGGCAAAGTAGCTGCTGCACTTTGTGTTCATGGATGTGGCAAAAAGGTCACAGCAATGCTGGCCCCATTTGTTCCTGTTTTCTGGACCACTCATGAGGCATCAGAATCGCTCTGCTGAGTCTGTCTGCAATCATGTTGGATTTCACCGGGATGTACATTGCTATCAAAAAGTGTTGGGAGGAGGTTGCCCAGTGCTATACTCTCAGGGCCTCCCAACAAAGGGGGTAAGTTCTGGTTCCTCCTTGTTTATGTACCATACAACTGGCATGTTGTCTGCCTGTATAGCAATAGTCCCCTGTGGGAGAGTGTACTGGAATGCCTGCAGTGCTAAAAGCACCACTCTCACCTCTAAGACATTGATGTGCAAATGGGCCTCAAAATCCTGCCAAGTGCTTTGGACTGTCTTTCCCAGATAATACCCCCTCCACCCTATCTGGGAAGCATCCGTGGTTACTGTGGCTAATGGTTGGGGAAGTACAAAGGGTAGAGATAACAGTGGCGGATTTAGGCTTAGGCGCAGGGGCGCGCGCCTCCCCCTTTTTAAACTGATTGTATTAGCATCGGAAAGCATACAGTAGCTTTAAAAAAAAAAAAAAAAAAGGTACATACATATTTGGTGTTGGCTCCTTTAAGTAGGATACCAGCCACGCGCAAGTGAGCTCATGGTATGTCCGGCTGGCTGTGAGCGGGAAATGTGCAGTAATGAGCGAGCGAGTGGAAGAAAACGACAGTCGCAAATCATTTGGATTATCGCTGCGAGCGGGAAAGTTGGACTTGACTCACTTGATCAGGTAAGAGAGTGAGTGAAATGTGTTCAGTTTTATTTCAATTGCCGTTATCATTGTTTTTTTTTTCTAGATGTTTTGGGATTTTAAGTGGATATTTTATTCTGAACTGTTGTGATGCCTCCCAGTGTTCTGCCATATGTCTAACCTGCATTTATTCTGTCCCTGTTTCCCCCTTGAGCAGACATTTACAAAGTGTGCATTGTTGCATGATTAATACTGGATATCTTCTTTCCATTTTATTATTGTCTCCTTTAGCGGGTTCTGTGTGACACATCTATGTTCTGTCTGGCTTGCTTTACTTTAAATCCTTGATCCACTTCCAGATTATTCTTCCTTGGGGCCTGTTTTGGGTAGGATGTTTGCCATTTCCTTGTATATCTGGTGACATTAGGTGCTTCAGAAAAGGTAGCCAGTATGACATCCACCATTGCACCATAGTACACAATTGCCTTTGGCTTTGTGAAGGAATTTCCAAGTAAAAATGCTCTAATATTCATTCTCAGCAATGAAGATCCGTTTATCAGCGATTGGACCACATTATAATCAGTGGACTTGTTTTAGTGTCTGCAACTGGCAAACAGAAAAATAAAACGCATGGAAGCCAACTCTGTTCAGCCACAGTGACCACTATTGAACGTTGTTTAGTTTTAAGACTCTGTTTGATAGCGCAAATGCTCTCATTGTTTTTTTTTTCAGTTCAGAACAGAGACAGTGTCTGATATGGCTATGTCTTCATAATTTGGCAACAGTAAATCGAATTAGAGCCAGTTGTGGTTTCTTTAATGACTCTATAAAATTAGTTTGCTATCTGCATTTACCCCAGCCTTTTTAATAAAAAACCTGATGTCACAAATCCTTCTGGGTAACTAACAACATGGGCTCAGGATTCACACACCTGTGCATATAGTATTCCAAGCTAGCTAGCTCTGTAGTTTATTAGGATATGTGCAGTTTATAGCTGGTAATATCATTTTATAAATATGTTTGTCATCTTGTTAAGCCTGGAAGCCTGAGCTGCTATTGATAGACCCACACTGGCAACTTTGCAGTCCTTTGTCGCTAAATACTTTTTGTGCCAAGCAGAGCAAAGATACAGATAGATAAATAGACCTATAGACGTGTTCACGGGTATGGGGAGGCGCAGTGATAGTCATGCACCCGCTTTGTTTATTTTATTTAAATGTTTATGACGTTTGCATAACCCAAGCCCCCAAGTTAAGGACAATAAAACAAAACCAATGAGACCTTCTAATGTTAGTTATTTTTAAAGGGTTAATATTAGTAAGCCTCTTTGTGGTAAAGACAGTTTCCTGGAGGGAAAAAAAAAACATCTACACCTGTAGTATCTATTATAGGACCAGTTAAACTTCCAATCTACTGGCCTTTAAGAATGGTCCGTAGCATACCTCTTAACCTCTTAGAGCAAGAAATCTGGCAAAGCAAAAAATAAAAGTGGGACAAAGGCCCCAAAATAGAGACATTTTGAAATATTGTTCTTACAAACTTAGAAAGTTGATATAATACCAGATGTTGCGTTAACATTAATTTTCTGAAGTCTGAAACTGAAATGTCTGTCATTATTTTGCAACTTTAATCTTTAAAGATTTGCCATTAATTTGCCAGAAAAATGCAGTTTTATGTAAAACTGACCAAAAATATGAGTCGAAAATCTGGACATTCTGCGAAAATCTGTACAGCTGACAGGTATGAGTTCGTAGACCTTTTCAGTCATAACCATGGCAGAAGGGCAAGGGAAAATTATTTAAATATTGACAGTTTTACTGTAGCTAATCACCTAGTATGTTCTTTGGATGAAACTGGAGTATCTGGAGAAAGCCCCCACAGGGAAGAGAAAAATAAATAAACTCCACGTAGTCAGTAACCAGAGGTAAGGACTGAACTCCTGACCCAAGAACTGTAAAGTTTGTGGGAGTGTGCGTGCCATACCTCTCTACCTCTCAGCGCAGGAAATCCGGACAATGCCAGATTGGGGGGGGGGGGGCAATGCAACAATAGGGACAGATTTTAAATATTGACAGTTTACTGAACCAAGTATGTGTATTTAACTGAGGATAACATGTTTGCCTTCTCTTCATTGATAACCTTGATAATGAGATCCCAGTGTTTAGCAGTTAAAGGGCGTATTATTATTTATTAGTATATTATATAGTTTAGATGTTATGTTATCAGTTTTAAAGTTATTGGATAGTAATTTAGAAAGATAGAATACTAGAGTAGGTTGGGATTGAAATGAGTTTTTAATGATTCGGCAGTGCTCTCAATAAGTCAGGGTACTTTGTAATGGTAACCAATCCTGCATTGACAAATCACATTCTTTAAAGATTTGTTGTGTGTTTAATGTGTCTAGTTCCTTAATATAATGCTGCCAACAGATTAATTTCTTATCTTCCCAGGAGCTGAAACTGTTAAAATGTAGTTTATTTGGGTAATTTTTGAAATTCTAAAAGGTATTAGCAAGTTTAACCATATCTAAAATGTCAATATTAGAAATAGCACATTTTCTGAAATTATTAAAGACATGGTTTAAAGAGTTTAGTTTAGTAGGTTTGGTTATATTATATTGAACAACATAACAAATAAGATGCCAAGTTTTATAAGAAGAGTTACCTAAAGAGAATTTTGATAGTAAAAAGTTTCTCTTAATAATACAATAAGATATAAGGATTTCCAATTTGATATTTAGTTTAAATCAATTAGATTCATGGTATCCTTTAGTAGAGATGCTCTAATATAAGTGTCAATGTCTGGAAACTTTATGCCACCTTGGTCCCAAAATCTAATATGATGTTGATGGGTCTATATTATAAGAGTGAAGTGACTTAAGAGTGAATGCTCTTCACGACATGTAAAGCCGAAGTCTGAAAAAGAGCAAAGTTATGGAACAGCAATTTGTTTCCCAGGAGAAAAAAAAATCACTGGGCCTTTCTCAGGACTTTGCTGTTTTCTCCACTGTGGTGTGATCTCGGAGTTGGTATATTTAAGTAGGAGGTGGGGGGGCACAGCCCCCACATCAGGGGGTGTGTGGAGCAAAGTCCCCCCCACTTTATTTTGCCTTTATTTTTTTTTTTAAATCACTGTTCCATAACTTTGCTCTTTTCAGACGTTGGATTTTACGTGTCAACGACAGAGCATTCGCTCTTCTAATATAGACCTGATGCTGATATGCAATTCTATTTCTTTTAGGATACCATAAAACATTTATTAATAATGCATTCATTTTTCTAATATCGATTTCCAGGAAAGCTGTTAAGAGCTAACACTATGTATAATATTTTTGGCAAATTAATCATTTTTATTAACTGTAGCCTGTCTTCAAAGGATATGAACAACTTATTCCATCTGTTTATGTGATTATTTATTAAAGATATAATGTTTAATATAAATAAATAATATTTAAATTATTATTTAAAAATAATAATTTTATACAAATACTGTTTTATTTATAATTAGTCTGTATAACTGTACCTAAGGTATTAGATAATGTTATATCAAGGTAGTCTAGCTAATAAATTCAATATTTCAAAAAGGTAATCCCAACTGACAGAATCAAAGGCCTTTTCTATATCCAGACATATCAACAAAGCTTCTTCATTGTCTCTGTTATGAATTCAGTAAGGGTGAGTATTCTTTTAATATTGTCATGAGTATGCCTTTTATTAATAAAACCTGTTTGGTCATTATGTATCAATTTCGATAGTAGGAATTTGAGTCTGTCAACAAAAATGGACATGAATATCTTATAATCATTATTTAAGAGAGAAACTGATGTATAAGACTTTTAAAATTGAGGATCTTCATTAGTTTTAAGAATGGGGGTGATTGATGACTGTCTCCAGGAAGACAGTATAATATTTTGAGTTTGTATTTCTATTGGTAGTTGGACTTGATCAGGTAAGAGAGTGTGTGGATTATCGCTGCGAGCAGGAAATGTAGTTGGTAGTTGGACTTGATCAGGTAAGAGTGTGTGGATTATCGCTGCCAGTATTACACTTTGTGTGTTTGTGTGTGTGTTGTTAGGCACAGGTGTCACTGAACTGTTAACCTTCTACTTATTAATAACAGAACTCACAGAGAGGCACTCAAGTACTAACAGAAAAAAAAGTAGAGAAAAAAGGTGTGGAGAAGGCATATAGTATATGCCTTCTCCACACCTTTTTTCTCTACTTTTTTTTTCTGTTTTTCTGTTCTGGATTGTGTGCATTATGTGTAAATGTGTATCACTCCTGAGTGATGTAACAATAATTACCTCAGCAGAGCACAGATTTTGGAAAAGTTGCCTAGTTTTTTAATGAGACTGGAAAATGTATGTACCATTCTTTGCAAATGTTCTAGAACTTGTCTGCTGTTTTAAGTGTAGTGGGTAATGTAGACAGAGTTCGCATTGTTCATTTTTTAAACCTTGAATGGTACATTGGAATCCAAAGTAGTTTCCCTTCTGTGGCAGTGTATAGAAAAGCAATCCTGGAAAACTGGAAGTATTTTGTCTGGTTCATTATTTGGAACTGGTCATTTTCAGATATTTATACTGATTGGTAATGTGTTCAAATCATAGTGCTTGGGACACTTTTATAGATTAATTCTGATACATCTGGCATTGCTGTGTCCAGTTTTGTTTTGAACCCACCAGTTGCATATTTAGGTAAGCAGACTGTCAGTAATAGGACTTCACCAAATGATGCAGCACCTTTTAAAAAGTTCCATTGGTACAGACTTTGTGATTTGACTTCATACCTGTGAACAGTTTAGTAGCAGCACTAGCTGGAAGGGGTACAATTGAATGGTTCCGTTACCAGCTGGTTTGTCTTGTTTTTTGGGAGTTGGGTAGGTAGTGAGTTATCTTCAATCTGCCCTGTACTGGAGACTTGAATAGCCTGGAGAGAGCATGGTAAGTTG
The DNA here is from genome assembly GCF_019279795.1 of Protopterus annectens. Lineage (NCBI taxonomy): Eukaryota > Metazoa > Chordata > Ceratodontiformes > Protopteridae > Protopterus > Protopterus annectens. Next base: position 1,096,350,430 of record NC_056725.1, on the reverse strand, counting down.
GGTTTTTGGCAGAACCTAGGACTAGGGTATATATGGCATGGTAAATGGATTCCAGGTTTGTTTTTCTAATTATATCAACCAGCTGGTTAGTGATGGCTATAGAACAATAGTATAAAAATGCTTACAAAGTCTAGGAAATTGGAAATGAAGTCATTGTTTTATTAGACCCAAACTTGAGTATGGAATAACTATATGGAAACCATATAAGAAAATCATGAGTGAACTGTAAAGACCCCAGCGAAAATATACCACGAGCATCAATGGAAGTGAAAATTTAAGTTACTGTGAAAGACTAAAATATCTTAACATGGTTTCAGATATTTAAGAGCTGATCTTATTCAGGTATATAGGGCATTTAGAGACTACCTCTGGGAATATTTAGGGTTATCAAAAAAGTAGTAGCGAAACATCAGACAACCTATTTAGAAGATTATATAGGAATGAAAATGTACTAATTGCTTCTCTAAGAGAGGAACTGATGCATGGAAGAGATTACTATATTACATTAAAGCAAGTACTACTTTAGATATTTTTAAGCACAGTCTGGAACTTATGAGAGCTGTTTTGGTATATTGGCAGGCTAGAATGGCATTATTGCCTACACTTGAAATATTTCTGTGTGTGCAAAATCTAAAATGGGAGAACAAAGGCCCAGAAATCGGGGAAATATTTAAATATCACTTTTTTAAACTTAGAAAGATGTTGGGATAAGTGGATATGTGTTAGCATGAATTTTCACTGTTTAAGCGAAGCATTTTTTCCATGTTTAGATTCTAAAGGCTGTGTTAGTGTACATATGGTCAGTCTGATGCCAACTCAAACTGTAGAGAGGGGGTTTATTTACATTTGACAACACATTAAAATCAGTGGCTTTCCAAGGAGTATTTGAATGTTGCAGCTGTTCAAACCAACAATTTTATATATGTGTGTAGAAACAGTCTGTTTGGTTATCACAGAAGTGGCGGTCTGTCTGGGGATGGAAAGGCAGCATAGCTCTTGATGGTATCTCATTATGAGGAATGTTCTTCAGTTTGTGAGTGTTAGCTGTTGCCATGGTATACAATACTGAATCATGTTAAAACAGGAAAACTGTTAAATAAAATAACTGTTTTCTCATACTTATGCTATGAGCATCCTAGATGAAGCTGTTAGTAAATGTTCGCCTCTTGCTCCATATTGTCACATTATGTTCTATATTTTGGAAATGAGGGGTTGAGAGCTATGGGGGGCAGTCAGTGGAAGAAAGCAAATAGCAGACTTTAGTCTGTGTAGGACATATTGTTTAACCCTAGTATCCTATTAGTAAGGCTTCTTTGTGGGCATTCCAGTTGCATGTGTCTGGACAGATACAGGCCAAAGGGGGCATTATGCTCAATGACTGGCCTAAGGAGTGCTGAGTAAATGAGGGCAGTGACATCCTAGATCTAGACATGACCCATTTCTTTAAGCTGATGAATATAGAAGCACTTTCTTACATAAGTAGACATACTGGTCAAAATTTAGGTCACTGTCCAGATAAGTTCAGAAAACCCAAACAAGTCTATTCTTAAGGTCTTATTGTCATCATAGTTGTTCTCCTAAGGTAGATGACTTCCAAAGGATACAATAATGCATTTACTGGCATTTCATTTTGGTCCATAATTGTGGCACCAGTTGTTTGGGACAAACCGTCCAGTAGGATGGCTGTGTAATTTGGGGTTCAGTGACTGCTCCTAACTTGTAGTCATGTGCAAACTTAGTCATTCAGAGCAGTTTGGTATTGGCTTTTACTTCAGAAAAGTTGATGTTAAACAGGAGAGGCCCCAGCACAAAACCCTTGGGACTCCACCAGTAACTCATCTCTTTCTGGAGGTAACTTTGTCAATTTTGCTATCTTGCATCTCATCTGTGAGCCATGTGGAAATCCAGTAGGTGACCATAGTTTATTTAGCTGTTCTACAATGTTTTTCTGGAGGTAACTTTGTCAATTTTGCTTTCTTGCATCTCATCTGTGAGCCATGTGGAAATCCATAGGTGACCATAGTTTATTCCTAGTTTATTTAGCTGTTCTACAATGCCTGAGTGGGGGATTGTGTCAAAAGCTTTAGCTAGGTCAAGGTATGCAATGTGTACCATTTTGCTTTCCTATATTGCATTGTTGACCTTTGCAAAAAAGTACATTAGATTTGGTAAGCATAACCTGCCATTGACAAATCCAAACTAAAATGGAAACAGTATTCAGAGGGTTGCTGTTTCCTAATAAGGCTTTCCATGGCTTTGCATATTAGGCTGGCCAGACAAAGTAGATTTTGTGTTACTGTCCTTTGGGAAATGCTACAGTACTTAAATTTGGTTTTATACATTGCATATAATTTAACTGACTGTTTTTAGGAATTTTTTCATAAAATGTGTATTTCCTTAACTTGCAATGTTCTTTAACTGAACTTCACTTGCACACACAAAATTATTTGCATAAATTAACTTTGCTGGTTTCACATAAATCATTACTTACTTAAATTACTTACATTTGCTATGGGTCTTGGGGTGATATCACCTTCACTGGGATTCTTTGCTATGTTATCATAATGCTTATGTCAGGTATGACATAGAAAAGAACTACTTCATATGGGCAACCAAACATATCCTATATCCTCTAGGTATGTCTTGAAACAACTGGTAATGTCTGCTAATATGCTGTGTGCTGGATAGGAGTTATGTACCTCCACTAACACAACCACACCAGGTTCACTGGATCATACGAGAATATTAGGCTAACTGTCATGAATGGTAATTATAAGGCTAGCTAATAAGCTGAGATCAGAATCAAACCCAATACTTTGTGTCTGAGGTGAAAACCTTAACCCTTGTGCTCAATCGACCCACCACCCCCAATGTTTTGCAAATGACTGTATGTTGCTGTATTTTCACACATGCTGATACAATATCTTAAGGTGATCCTTCCACATCCTCTTCCCCAGTGTTTTGCTTTCCTGCCTCCCCACCTCACTTGTCGACTTTCCAGACTGCGCCCCCCCCTTAGTAAAATCCTGGATCCGCCACTGGATAAAGTCACATGAGTGGAGTAACGCCACCAATGAAGATCTTTTTTGTAAGATTCAGTTACCAATATCTTGTGGGACATGGGCAGTTCTTGCATAGACTACTGAGTGGGAGAGTAGCCACTGGATAATTCTCATGTGGAGACGTGCTAAGGAAATCAAGGATATTGCAGCTGCCATGGTCCCCAAGACTCTTAGGGCCATCTTTGCTTGCACTTTTTTCTTGAAAAGGAGATTCAAGACCTGAAGATGAAGAACTTGTACCCTTTCTGGAGGAAGTTTGGCCATCAGTTTTATTGTATCTAATTCTGCTCCTACAAAAACTATATGTTGAGACATCAGCAAGGCAGATTTTTCGTAGTTTACTGTGATCCCTAGGTGAGAGCAGATCTGCAAGGTTGTGTCTCTCGCTTTTGTTAGTAGATGCTCGGTGGTGGTGGTTAGGAGCCAGTTATCTAAGTATGGAAACACTCGGAATCCTAGGCATGTCAAGTGAGCCATACACTTGGTAAAACACTGGGGGCTATAGTGAGGCCAAAAGGCAGAGCCCAAAACTGGTAGTGGCTGGCTGTGTGCCGAAAACACAGGTGTTTCCTGGATTGCCTATCCATTTTTATGTGGTAGTACGCATCCTGGAGGTCTATTGAGCACATCCAATTGTCTTGTCCCAGAAATGGGAGCATTGACTGCAGTGTCACTATCCGGAACTTTGACTTTCTTACAGATTTGCTTAGGTTGCCGAGATCCAGAATTGGTCTCCAGTCCCCTGTTTTCTTTAGAACTAAAAGGAACCTTGAGTAAGTTCCGGATCCTATTTGGTCTGCGGGAACTGTTTGGATGACTCTTTTGTCTAGCAACTTTTGAATTTCTAGGGCTGCCTGTTCCCTTTGACTGGGTGGAACGTCCAGGACCTTTTTTATGTTTGGGAGGGAGAAGGAAAAGGGTATGGAATAACCTCTGGACATGATGCTTTGTACTCAATTGTCTTTTATTCTCAGCCAGGTTTTTGGGTATAAAAATAAGCAGCCCCCAACTGCCTCCAGAGATGGACAGGCGGGCTTCCCTTCAGGAGCGCTGAAAGGGCTTACCAAAGAAGGATTCTCTGTCACCCAGATTCTGCGGACCCCCTCTGTCACGTGGTTGGAATCTTCCATTACCACTTCCCTCTCTGCCCCTGGGGGAAGAATCGCCACGTGTATCCTGGAAAGCTCTCTGGGATTTTCGAAACCACATTTTGCCACTACCTTTCTGACCTTTGGGGTAAGGTCTGGTACGTAGGGAAAAACAGATTCCTGCAGCAGTGAGAGTCTTTCCTTCTTGTTCACACCTGGTTAGCGTGTCGACTTTAGGCCCGAACAGGGAGAAGCCATCGAACAGGGCCATTCAGAAAGGAAGACTTAAAGGGCTCCGCAAAGTTACACAAATGCATCCAGGAATGTCTCCTTAGGGAAATCCCTGAAACTGCTGCTCTGCTTGCTCCATCCCCTGCATAAGAAATCGGTCTCATGGAAGAGTTGACCACTGAATTTAAGGTAAACAGCCGAGAGGAAACTTTTTCTGACACCCCTTCAGGTACTGAACCTTTGAGGGTATCTCCTAGCTCTTTCAGGAGATCTCTCTGTAGTCTGATAAAATGAGTCAGGTAAATTCAGTGACCTAAGAGCAAATGTTGCTGAAGAAAAAATGTACTTTCCATATCTGTCCATCGTGTGAGACTCCCTGTTCAGTGGATGGACAGAAGATGACTCAGAGTTCCTTCTTGTTGGCTGCTGCCACCACCATAGCATCTACTGGAACTCTCTTAGTTAGAAATTTTTTGTCGGAAGGCAAGGTAATGAATTTATTTGGCCTCCAGGGAAACTGGTATCACAGAATCTAAAGACACCCATGCCTTTTGAGAAACTAAATCCATAAGTTCATTGAGAGGCGGAGAGACCCAAGAGGAGGAAGGGTGAGATCCAAAAGGCCTTCAGGTACACAAACTCCTCTGCTGAAGGGTGGGTGGACATCCAGCTGCCTCTCTGTTTAAGCATTGCTAAGATGTCTCCAAAGGAGACATCATCAGGAGACGACCGTGGGGAGCCTTCGGCTTCACTGAGGTCTGTATCCAAAGTGATGGACTCCTCTGGGGAGTCTAAATGCTTCCTCTTGAATAACATCTTCTGAGGGACCTCTTCAAAGGTGCATTCTGGAGAGGTTTCAGAAGAGTGGGGTGCACTCAGTGGGGTGTCCTGAGGCCTAGGATCTCTGTAGATGCAAGGGTATAGAGGCAGACCCCGGTGCATTTAGGGGAAGAATCTCCAGAGATGAGAGTGGAGCTGCCTGTAGAGTTAGCACTCTCCTCATCACCTCAAAAGCCCCCTGCCCCTGATTAGAGGAAACCCCTGGCTTCAAAAAACTGGATGGAATGCCCGGGACCAAGGAGGATGGCTCGGAGGCTGAGGGAGGAGCCAAGCTCCCCCGAGCCGATGCCCCAAGAGGAAAGTTCGGATCAGATGACTCTCTGATCCGACTCCCCTCCCAGGACCCAAATGGAGAAGATTCAGCTCCTAGACTCCTCGAGTTCCAATGGAACTGAGGACATCAGAGCAATGTTCGGATCTGAAGATCCTGTGATAGGTCTCAGTTCCAATGGTTCCACCAAGATCAGTTCCGGACATTCTGGCACCGAGGTCGGACTGGAGGAGAAATCGATGCAGAAAGGGAGGATTCGGTTAGATCTGATAACAGCTTAGTGAGCGTTGGTGTCCTTAACAGCCTCTGCACCACAAGATCTATGTCATCATCAGACAGGCTCCTGGAAGATCAAGTCGAGGGGCCAGGAGATTTCGAGGGCTGGAGCAATGGTGACCTGAGAGTGGGGGATACAATTTCCAATTTAGAGGACCAGCTCTGCAACTGAAACTGATGGAGCCAAAGTAGTAGGCCTCTCGGATCAGACAACCTTAGGATCTGGAGAGGAAACTTTGGACACCTTTTTAGATGGCTCCGAAGGAGCACTGGAAGATGAAGATCTCTTCCCAGACTTATCTGACTTAGGAGGAGGAGACTGGCCAGACTTAGGAGAACCTGGACCTTCTTGTATTGCTTTGGAGAAGGGGGGGGGGTTCAATAGGCCTCTTAGAATTAACTTGTTCTTTCTCTCCAACAGAGCCCTGTGACAAAAAGAATGACAAATCAAACAGGACTCTTGGAGATGGACAACTCCTAAACAGTACACACAAATGGTATGCCTATCAGTAAGGGACATTTTTTGTCCTCATTGGTCACATTTTTTAAACCCAGCGGGTTTAGAATCCTTGGAAGACACTGTAACCACCAATCAACAACAAGAAAAAAAAAACAGCTAACAATCAGAATATATTTTATTTTATATTTCTAAACAATAACAGTTTCTAACATAGAACAAGTCTAACAGAAAGCGAAAAAATGGCACAGCCATCTAACTTAAACGGGCTATGCCTGGAGGAGTTAGAAAAAAAAGAGCAGGAGAAAGCCCTCTAACTTAAATGAACTAACCTGAAAAGGACCAATAAGCCCTCTAACTTAAAACAGTATTTAAAATTCAAATCCGGGATAGGGAGAAAAGGCCTAACGTGAAAAACAACAGCAGTTTTACCACAGAAATAGCAGAAATACAAACAATCCACTTACAAAGTTATTAGGCAAAAAAACCTAACAAGAAAACAAACAATTTCTTTCAAAATATAAAGAAAAGTCTACTTAGCCAGTCAGTAAGAAGAGTGGCCGATCTTGTTTAGTGGCAAACGAGATCTGGGAAGCTCTCCTAGTGCATTATGTGATAGGGTTTAGCCACGAGCTAGTGGAAGACCTCGAGCTTGTATATAAGGACAAGTCGGATCCAAACCCAAACTAGTAAGAGTAAAGGCAAGACAGGACAACACCACAATATATTTTACTCATTTTAGTTTCATGCAATATGTAGCTCAAGTTAGAGCAACATTCCAAAACTGTTTTGCCTATAAGCTCTTCCATTTTTTTGTTTTGCGTAAAACATGTTGCATTTTTCACAGATCTGCGTCCTTCCTGCATTTCATAACATTATAAAAGTTTTGCAGTGTACGAATGACCACACATACATACATCCAAAGCCACCTGTTTGACTATCTGCACCCTAGATGTCTGTGATCAAATGAATTAATAAATACACAAATAACAGTCCAGAAATATATTTCAGCTTGCTGCGGTCTGACATACCCTTTCAACCACTTAGGTCAAGAGAAAGGAACAAAGACCAAAAATCAGGGAAAGATTTAAATATTGCTGTTATATACTTAGAAAGTTACTAATATAACATGTTTTGTGTTAGCAAGCACTTTCTGAAAGGTATAAACTCAAACTCAAGTCTGTCATTATTTGGTGATTGAAAACAACAACATTTTGCCAGGAAAACACACATTTTACGAGGATCAGATCATACATACCAGGCAAAACCTGAAAAAGCTGAGAACGATGTCTACTGCACAAACATAAGCAAGGGCACACACAACTAACAATTATAGCCACTTGTACGACTATGTATATCTTAAAAGTCTGCTTGAAATCAGTTGAATCTACGAATTTAAAAGGATTGACCTAGAAATGTATTTCAACTTGCTACTGTCAAAACAACACAGTGCAACACATTGCAGCCTTCCCTCAACTTCTTAGCTCAAGTATTACAGACAAAGACCCAAACTCAGAGACTGCTTTTAAAAACTGTTCTTACACACTTAGAAATTTGCTAGAATAACTCATTTTGCTTTGGCAAACAATTTCTGATGGATATGAAGTCTAAAACTCACTTGTAGGTCATTATTTAATGAAAGCAATCCACAATAATTTGCCAGAAAACTCTACATTTTATGAGGAATAGACCAAAAATACCACTCAAATTGCTGCTCAAGAATTCTGTACAAAAGTCCAAAAAGAAACAGCTTTTAAATATTACTCAAATTAATTTTTGTAAAGACTGCACAATGCTAGAATGCTCATCTGGTTCTTGTCCATTTTGACTTCAACAAGTTCCAGAAGTCTCTCTCTCTCTCTTATTGGCACTTAAAATTAAGCCAATAAAACAGAAGTGAGAGCTGTCTCATGTTAAAAGTGAACAGCAGATTGGACTAGGGTTGCCACCTTTTCAAATGGCCAAAGTGGGACATTTTCGGTATAAACATCAGATTTTACCCACGGTCAGTACAAAGGATAAAATTCTTGTAGCATTTTAGTTGCTTATTCTGCTTATTATAACATTTAGGTATTTTAGATACAAAATAACTGTTTTATGCAACTATTACATAAAATATAGGAAATAATTTTGTCCTAAAATCTCAGGACATTTGCCATTTTTTAAATTTTTTGTCAGGACACAACTGCCCAAAGAGGGACTGTCCCTTGCAAAGTGGGACAGGTGGTAACCCTAGATTGGACATACACATTCAGGACGTTAAACTGGAGCATTTGAGAGCTATTATCACAAGTATGTCAAAGCTTTGTGTGCGTGTGTGTGTACACATACATGGGGTCCATCTGTTTGGTTTAGCATTCAGAATATGAAACGTTTGTATTGCTAGCACAAACAAATGAATAGTCATATAATCAGATCGCAGAATACCACAATTACTAACTGGATGGTCGTCATACAGCAGGGACTTTGAATTTGGCCTTTCCCACTCTTTTATCTCAGAGTTGGCATATCTGAGTAGCATAGGGTGGAAATCTTGCAGCCCCCACCCCCCACATGGAGGCTTGTTCCCTCTACAGAAGAAATTTTTGTGTGAGTGTAGTTTAATTTTTTTCAGCGTTTTGACTTTTGATCTGCTAAATTGATCAATGTTGCTTCATTGAAAGTACAATTCACTGAAAACTCAATTCACTGAAGCACATTTCACTAAAAGTTATATATGGCCTTTTTCCCACTGTAGTGCAACCCTGGAGTTAGAATATATAGTAATGGGGGGTGGGGAGCACTGCTCCCCCACACTGGGAGGTGGGGTGGGCATAGCCCCCACAAAGTTTGGATATATATTAAGTTTAGAAAAGCGTAATTTATTGAAATTGCAAGTATACATGTGTATAGTTCAAAATATTTAAAACAGGTGGGGGGGCTATGCCTTCAAAGTAGGCATGCCCATTCATGCATGTCTTTCGAACGCCACTCAACTGTGGGGAGGACATGCAGACTCCACACAAAAGGCACCACAGCCGAGAATCAAATGGGAAAACCTCTTGCTGTGAGGAGACAATGCTACCGCTGCACCATTGCCTTGAAGGCCATAAAGATTTTGTCTTACAGTTCTGATTGTAGCCAAAGACAAAATGTCTGTGAAAACCAGGACTATGAATCCTACTGTACTGTTCTTAGGGGTGAACTAATTGCTACCCTGGAAGAGTGGAAGTTTTTGAAATGGTTTTATAGCTTTCAGATGCTATGATACATCTTAGCAAAGCTCTGTGTGTGTATGGTAACATATATTTGCAAGATTCTGGCTCAGCTTCTAGTAAAAGGGGTACTGTGGGAACCAGACGTCAGGTGAACAGATGTATGTGATGTCATTCTGTAATCCAGCAATGAAATGATGTTTTAATACCAGATGAGACAGAAGCCTCAGGGCAGTCTGTTTTTGAAACCTGACAAGAAGGACCACTCACCTACATCATCCTGTCTTGATCTAGTAAGTGAACTAGGGGCAGTAATTCTTTAGATCAAGGAAACAAAAAAGTGCAAGAAAACAAAGTAAACCAAATCAACCAAGCTGGAACAGCAAGTAATGACCTCCAAAAAGATCAAAATTTATTTAACAAGACTTCATCAGAATACAGAAAATAAAACAATGCCAGTCTTAAATAATTAAAACATAATTAAAAAAACAACACACCCTAAATTGAATAATGACTGCTGCAGTTTATGCTTAAAGCACCAGTATAATTTTCACAACAAGTGAAGAGAAACACTGCCCTTGTCCTTATTAATTTTCAATTTGCGATGTTTCAAAAAACATTTAATGTTAATAAAATCATTAATCCCCGGAGGGCAATCGGATCGCAACCTGATCTGCCAACTAGTTTCTCTCTGCATCAAGTAATTCTTAAAATCACCATCTCTTAGGTCCTTGTGACAGACCTCAAGAACAGAAAACAGAAACTTTTTGAAATTTGGACATTTTGTAGAATGTTTGTATAAGGCGTTGGTAGCATCACGTTTTTTAATGCCGTATATATGTTCTCTCATCCTAACCTTCAGTTGTCTAGTTGTCATACCAACATAATAAGCAGTGCATGATGAACATAGGGCAATATATACAACACCTTTGGTACAGCAATCGACATAACCAGGAACTGTATAAGTTCTGTCAAAGGAAGCCACTGTAACAAAGGGTCCATCTGCACATGTTGCAACAATTGCAACAGTGCATACCCCTCTTCCTCGTAAGTGCTGTGTTATCCTTTTTATCCTTAGTGTCTCCATGTTCTAAAATCTTTTTGATGTTGAAATCATTTCTTTGCACAAAAAAAGGTTGGTCGCCTAAAACGCTAAAGATGTCAGAATTCCCTCTAATAACCCTCCAATTCTTTTTTAACAAATTCTTGATAATATTACGCTAATTTAGTTTTAACATGGTGGGAACATCAATTTATTCCCTTATTGACCACCAAATACAATATATTTGGTTATGTCGATTGCTGTACCAAAGGTGTTGTATATATTGCCCTATGTTCATCATGCACTGCTTATTATGTTGGTATGACAACTAGACAACTGAAGGTTAGGATGAGAGAACATATATACGGCATTAAAAACGTGATGCTATAGCGCCTTATACAAACATTCTACAAAATGTCCAAATTTCAAAAAGTTTCTGTTTTCTGTTCTTGAGGTCTGTCACAAGGACCTAAGAGATGGTGATTTTAAGAATTACTTGATGCAGAGAGAAACTAGTTGGCAGATCAGGGATTAATGATTTTATTAACATTAAATGTTTTTTGAAACATCGCAAATTGAAAATTAATAAGGACAAGGGCAGTGTTTCTCTTCACTTGTTGTGAAAATTATACTGGTGCTTTAAGCATAAACTGCAGCAGTCATTATTCAATTTAGGGTGTGTTGTTTTTTTAATTATGTTTTAATTATTTAAGACTGGCATTGTTTTATTTTCTGTATTCTGATGAAGTCTTGTGGACGAAAGCGGATAAATAAATTCTTTAGATCAGTCATGAAAATATAGTGAGATTAGTTAAGTAATGTTTTTCTGTATCTGTGTGAAACTTTCCATCTGTATTAATTTTAATATTTTCTGTGACTGAAACCCTGATGTTTATTGTAAATAGATATTTAGCATTTTCATGCTCTTTTATTAATTATTATAAAATATATTTAAAATGTTCATTGTGACAGGTCTTTTAGAGAATACTTAAGTTTTGAGAGTACTTATAGTTAATTGGTGACACTGTGGCCACTCCTGAAAGCCTTACTGTTCTGTCAACATTACCACTGGTATTAGTATTAACTTCACTCAGTATAATTGGGTACCCTGGCAGTAGCTGGCTTTGTGGGTGATGTGCTGACAGTGTATCTATCTTATAGCCTGGGCAAAGGTGGTAGAGTTAGTAAAGCTGTACCAGCCTTTCCCAGGTAGGGGTGTGTGTGTGTGTGTGTGTGTGTGTGTGTGTGTGTGTGTGTGTGTAAGTCAACACTTAAAAGAGAGTGTGTGTCAGCTACTTTGAACAAGGATACTGAGAGCACTGATTTCACAGAGGGGGTGGTGGAGGACTTGGCTTTGAACACCCGGTTAAGGACTTAACTCTAGAGCTGTGTCAGTGGGGAGTCTTATTTGGGGCCTGGGGACAAAGAGAGTGGGGGAAACCCAGCACCAGGACAGCCGTGTGTTCCTTGTGTGCTCGTAAGGGAAATTGTGTTTGGTGCAGAGAGCTGCATCTGGAAATACTGTATATATTTTTGTTCCAAGTGAACGTCCCTCACTGGTGCCAGTGGTAAGGATTGAGGGTCCTTGATTACTGGCCCAGAGGAGGGATGTCAAAGCCTGTATGAGCAAACCTTCTCCAAATAGAGTTTTTGCAGGGCAGCCTTTTGTATAGAGTTGTGTTACAGTAGTTAAGAGAATCTGGCCTTATCCCACTAATGTTCCATCTCAGAGTTAGAAAGTACAGTTTTGTACCTACCATAAATGTAGATGTTCGAGGATCCACATTGCTGCAGTCCTAACCATTGGGTAGTCCGCTGTCCAGTCGGCCCGAATACCAAAGTATATGGCTGACGTCGGTCAAGCGCATTAGACTGACGCCAGTACGTCAGGGTAATAATCCGGATGCCCGCCGCCATATTCTCCCTCTTTTCTTGGCCCAGGTGTCAGAAGACCCTAAAAGACAAGGCCCAAACCAAAATACCAAAAAGCCCTGCACCAAACTTATATACAAAATATATATATATATATATATACATATGTACAATAATATACAGCAACTCACACCACCACCCCTAAACACAGAGGGAAGGCGGGAGGGTAATTGGACTGCAGCAATGTGGATCCTCGAACATCTACATTTATGGTAGGTACAAAACTGTACTATGTTCTTCATTCCACATTGCTGCAGTCCTAACCATTGGGTAGAATCCCAAAGCAGAGGTAAGGGAGGCTGGCAAATCATAAAGAAGCAGGAGCTGCCAACATGCCTTGCAAAATGGCTGTGGCAAAACCAGCCCTAGATTTAGAGTAGAGAGGAAGGTGGTAATGCTTAGAGAAAGTATGCACTGAACTCCAAGTAGCTGCCTCTAAAATATCCTTAGTTGCCACCCCTTAGAAATGCTGTTGAAGTGGCAGTAGCCCTAGTGGAATGAGGCCTAATCCCAGCTGGAATCTCCTTGCCATGATGGGAATAACAGAATGAAATGCAAAACCCAATCCACTTAGAAATAGTTTGCTTAGACACAGGCTTGCCCTGAGAACTCAAAGCAAAAGAAACAAACAACTGCTGAGACTGCCTGAAATCCTTAGTCCTGCTTAAATAATAACGCAACTGCCTATGTACATCTAAAGTGTGCAAAATCTTTTCCCCTTTATTTTGGGGATCTGCATAGAAAGTAGGCAAATGAATAGTTTGGTTTAAAGCCACACTAGAAACCACCTTAGGCATAAAGGAAGGATTAGTACGTAATGATACCCTATCCTTATGGAAAATCAGAAAGGGCTCTACTGCCATAAGGGCCTGCAACTCAGAAACCCTTCTTGCAGAAGTAATAGCCAACAAAAAAGCAGTCTTCCATGTCAAATATTTTAAATCAGCAGTACCGAGGCTCAAAAGGTTGTAGAGTAAGTTTTTCCAACACAAAATTGAGATCCCAAGCAGGAGTAGGAGCTCTACGGGGGTCTTATATTCTTTGCCCCTCTGAGAAACTGCTTGAACAAAGGATGCGAAAACAATGGTGGGTCACAATCATAGTGAGCTGAAATTGCTGCAGCATGAATCTTAATGGAAGAGAAGGACAAACCTTTGTCCAATAACTCAGTAAGATATTGAAGAGCCACACTCAAATTAGGCTCAGAAATCTCCAAATTCCTTGCTGCACTCCAAAATAAAAATCTCTTCCATTTTTCTGCATACACTTTCCTTGTACTAGGTCTTCTAGCTTCCATAATCACATTTAAAACTTGTTGAGGAAGTTGAGACCGGCTGTCTCTCAAAACAGAATATGCCATGCTGTTAGATGAAGAGAGCGAAGCTTGACATTGAGCAGGTGGCCTTCTCTCTGAGACAGAAGGTGTGGAATCAAGGGTAAAGGCCATGGAGGCTTCTTTACTAGACTCCTCAGTAATGGGTACCAGTGCTGCCGAGGCCAATCTGGAGCTATTAAAATCATCCTTGGCTTGTCTTGTCTGACCTTTAGAAGCACCTTTGGAAGAAGAGGCAGAGGTGGAAACGCATACACATGAAGATTTTTCCAACTGAAAGAAAGAGCATCCACTTTCCAAGCTGTGTGATGTAACCTCTTTGTGCAAAACTTTGGCAGCTGGTGGTTTAGTGGAGAAGCGAACAGATCTATGTCTGGAGTTCCCCAGGACACTGTCAACCTTTGAAATACATGAAGATCCAGTTTCCACTCGTGGGGATCCATGATTTGTCTGCTTAACACATCTGCTAAGGAGTTCTGTGCTCCCGGCAGAAACCTTGCCTGAAGAGTTAGTTGCAAGCTGAGCGCAGTCTCCCATAAAATCATTGCTTGCCTGCATAGAGGATAAGAATGTGTTCCCCCTTGTTTGTTGATGTACCACATGACAGTTGTGTTGTCTGTTAGAATCAACACCTGCCCTGGAAGAAGTAACTCCTTGAAAGCCATTAATGCAAACTGGACTGCTAACATCTCCTTCATGTTGATATGCAGATGCTGTAGTCTGGCAGGCCACTTGTCTTGTATCCACTTTCCATTTAGATGAGCTTCCCAAGCAATGTCCGAGGCATCTGTCGTTAAAATCTGACTCGCCTCTGGCCGGGTCACAGAGAGTCCCTTGTTTAGGTGACATTCCTGAGCCCACCACAAAAATTCTTTTGAAGGCAAGGTATTATTTGAATGACAGTGTCCAAATCCTGGCAGTGCTGTGTCCATACATTTTGAGATACCATTGCAGCTTCCTCATATGCAGTTTGGCATTGGGAAGCACCAGAATACAAGATGCCATGAACCCTAATGCTTGAAGGACTGTCCTTGCAGTCAGCACGGACTGATGAGATAGTTGATGGAAGTAAAGTGATAGATTCTTTTGTTTGTCCGGGGTTAAAAGGCCATCTGGGCTGCTGTATTCAGTCTCACACCCAGAAAGCACATGTCTTGAGAGGGTACTAGACTGGACTTTATTTCGTTCACAGAATACCCTAGGCATCTTAGCACTGCTATAACATATTCCAGATGCTGTAGAAGGTCTTCCTTTTCTTGAGCCAGAATCAGGCAGTCGTCCAAGTAAGGATAGATTTGAATTCCTTTTAGCCTGAAGTAAGCTATCACTGGAGCCAGAACCTTTGTGAATACTCTGGGCAGTAGATAAGCCAAAGGGCAATGCAGAGAACTGATAATGAGAATTTCCAGCTCGAGCAGATACTTCCTGCAACTTAGTCTTATAGGCACATGAAGGTAAGCTTCCTTGAGATCTAAAGTTACCATCCAGTGGTCTTTGCCCAGTAGAGGTAAAAGCTGTTGTAACGTCAACATCTTGAACTTGGGAATGTCCAGATAAGTGTTGAGGATAGATAAATCAAAATTGGTCTCCACGTGTTCCCCTTCTTTGGTACTAGGAACAGGCGAGAATAAAATCCTAGGCCCCTTTCTGATACAGGGACTGGCTGAATGGCCCCTATTTGGAGTAACAGAGAAATTTGCTTGTGAGCCTCTTTCCTTTGTGTAGGAGGAACTTCTGGCATGCCCTTGAAAGGGGGCAATGTATGGAAATAAAACCTGTAACCGTGGTGAATGATATCCAACACCCATCTGTCTTGAGTAATTAAATCCCAATTTTCTTTGAAAAGAGACAGTCTTCCTCCCAAAGGAGCTGCCAGACGAGAATCTACTGGCAGCTGAAAAGGCAGGTCATTGGGTCTGTTTACGAAAGGACTGACCCCTGCCCTCACCAGAAGTCTGAGCAGGTGAACTCCCTGTTCTAGGCCTAAAAGAACCTTGAGCTCTGCCCCTACCACGTCTAGACCTCCCCCTAGACTGGGAATCATAAGCAGGATATGTCCATCCCTTAGTAGGCCAATTTTTACTAAACTTCGGTGGCTGCACCTGCAAAAAATCTTTAACAGTTTGCATAGACTTAGCTTTGTCCTCCATTTTCTTCAGAACTGCTTCCACAGGCGAACCAAACAACACATCAGACTGTAAAGGAGCATCCAAAATCCTTGTCTTAACATGCTCAGCTAAATTCTGATCCCTCAACCAGGCATGCCTGCGAAGAACAGAACTAGTGGCAGCCACCCTCGAGGAGGCCTGCACAGCATCAAAACCACATTGCAAAGAATGCTTACCCACTTGTTCAGACACATGAAGTAAATCCAGCAACTCTTTACACTCTATACCTTCCGCCAAAGCATCCACCTTAGATTTCAATTGTGAAAGGAGATAATTTTGATATTTTAGCATGTGAAACTGACAATTCAACGCCTCATGGCTAGAGTGGAAGAAGTATACACTTTCTTTCCCCACCTATCCAAAGCCCTTGCCTCTTTATCAGTGGGAACAGGATTTTTAACCACAGAGGCCTTAACACCTTTAGGCCCCTGAGAAACAGTTTCTGGGTCCGCCCTAGGACTCTTAAACAAATACTTATGAGCTTCGGGCACCCTATAGTACCTATCAGGTTTAACAGGAGCAGGAGGCAAAGAGTCAGGGTTCAGGAAGCCTCTGCAAAAACATCTTCCACCACATTCAACACAGGAGGTATAGCTAAGGGCCTATGTTGTGGTAAAAATAAGAATTCCCTAAGCCTTTTCCTGGAATCAGAGTAATCTTGGCCTTCCCATTTAAAGTGTTCCCTCATGGAATGCAGAGTCTCTGAAAATGAGAAATCCTCAGGAGGAGAAGCTGTAGGTGTGGAATCATCCACATCAGAATCAGAATAAGGAGGAAAGTCCTGTAAGTCTTCCGCAGAAGACTCAAGCCTCTGAATACTGTTCCAAACTCTCAAACTCAGGTTCCACCCTAGGCCTCTTATCAGGAGGGGGCATAGAGCCTCTAATCATAGTAATTAAATCTTCTGCCATTTTAAGCATATGTTTCTTAGGCACAGAACCTGAAGTGCTAGGAGAAACCCCCACTGTAGCTGGCCTACCTCTCAAAGAAGTTTTGGAAACAGTAGGAGAAGCTCTAACTATCTTGGGAACAGAGGGAAGAACAGTTACCTGAGAAGCCCCCTCAGCCTGGCCTACCTCCTGAGAGAGCACATCCTGTAACAGTAAAGTTTCTGCCTGGGACTCCAAAGACACTCCTGGCAAAACCTCTAGCTCCGCAGAGCCTTCTAAAGAACCGACGTCCGGGACTGCCGGTTCATCAACCCTAGGCTTCGCTGTTTTGTCTTTGCGCTTCTTAGAAGCGGCCGGAGCATCCGACGGCATTTTGTAATTACAACGCTTCCCAAACACTAACCTGGCACAGTCTAACCTTCTCTTAATAGTGCGTTTGTTAAATCTAGCACAAGAGCGGCAACCAACAACGTCGTGCTCAGGCCCTAAACAAGGTATACACAGAGTATGGTAATCCCTATGAGGTATCTGTTTCCCACAAGAAATACAGTTATTCACTTTTTCTGACATCCGGTTAAATACTGAGGCAAGAAAAACCAAAATGCTCCCCAACGGGTACTTAGCCAACTTTGATTCGGTCTGAAACTCCGACTTGAAATATTTCAGAACGCCAACCTGCACTCGCAAAAACTGCTTCTGCATCGGACCATGCGGCAAAAAAGACTGAAGATATGGCGTCGGTCATGCGCATTAGTACCCTGACTTACTGACGTCAGTCTAATGCGCCTTGACCGACGTCAGCCATATACTTTGGTATTCGGGCCGACTGGACAGCGGACTACCCAATGGTTAGGACTGCAGCAATGTGGAATGAAGAACATCGTATGATTAGTAGGGAGGTGTGGGGATGAAGGGGGCCAGTTCCCCCAGTAAAAATAAATAAATTTAGCTTTTCATATTTTTGACCATTTTTAGATCCACCCTGAAATGACTGCGCTTTGTAAATTCACTCTTGTGAACAGTCGATATTTCATGAGGGGCTCACATGAAATGGTTCTAAAAATTAGAATTCTAAAATCCCTGGATAGTTTGGTGCACAGGTTTAAGACAATGCAGCAAGCATGTGTTTGATTCCCACAGTCTCCATTTGCTTCCTGTATAACCCTGAGCAGAGTTTCGGGCTGTGTCTAAAAATGGGTAAAGTGGGTCAGTGCTCTACCCAAGTAAGCACACATTCTTTTTAAAGTGTTCACACTAATGCCAAATAGCAGTCAATGCCCCTTTAAGAGCAAATATTGACATATAATCCAAGTGAAACATTGAAAAGTTCAATGGTTAATTCAGAATCACATGTAAATGGATGAAAACAAAGGTATTGTGCTATGAACACTGACAGAATGGTATGAAAACAGGTATATTTACACTTGACATACCATAAGGGGAATTAATTTTCATGGCTGACTTACTAATTCTACAACAAAAACTGTTTAATTAGTGATTTGTCTGTTTTACAAGTGCTTCAATTTACTGTGGATTGGGGGTTAATTCTGCACATCTCTGTTTATTAAAACATGTCTTACTGTACTGCAATTTTAATTTTGCTATTTTTAAACTGTTGGCTAGATATATATAATCATAACTTCTCAGCAGTTCACACAGCAGAAAGAATAAACTAAATGACAAAATAAGCTACATTCTAGCTTCATTAGTTTTCCTAATTTTTGTCACGAGTAAAGTAATAAGTTAATGAGTTCTAGAGTTTAAGTAGCCTTTGGTTAATTAATAACACCCAAAGGCGTTAAAACAAACATTCGCTTTTTCACATATTAATGACTTTGGTTTGACAATGAAGATACAATTCTTTCTTCTACATTAACCCCTCAGTAAATTTCCATGCCTGGAAGTTATGTGAGGAATAATTTCTGCTTCTCTTTTTTTATGTAAATAAAGCTCCCAAACTTTATTAAAGCACCACATCTTCCAAAGCACTTAACGCAGAAGATCAATGCTCTTGGTTTTTAACAATCTTTTCCCTGAAATACAGGTTTTGAGTCTCTCAGCCTCCATCTGACCACTATGCAACTCTGAGCAAATGACATAACCAGTGCTCCTCTGTCACCCCTGAAAAGGGACACGTGTTTAGTGGGGCTTACCTGGTAAACAAACAAAAAACCCTAAAGCATCTGATCATCAGATCCTCATTCAGATTAAAGTAAAGCCAAAAGAAGTAAAGCTAAATTAGGACTTTTAAGGGCATCATATCTGCAGTGTGTGTGTGCGGGGAAAGGGGTGGAGGAGTAGGTGTCCTAAACTACAAAGGCCTGCTGTAGCATCATAAGCTGATACAACAAATATGAATATATTATACTCTTACATTATGATGTCAAATACACTATGTATTCTCCTAGCATGTGTCAAATGATGCGGACTACAGCAACTTATGCAAAATAAATTCTCTGAAGCACAAGTAAACACAAATGATGCTAGCATTAAGGCCCCAAGTTACAGAAATACATAATATTTATCCTGTAATGCAATTTATCAAGGGGAAATACATGCAAGTTCTCATAAAATAGTAAATGCTGGATGAGTATGCTGCAGAAATGAATGATATCAATAGGTCTGTAAAGTAATAGTAAAAGGTCATGACAGAAGACAAGGGCATTTCAGTCTTTTTCTGGATCATCAGTGCATGACTGATGAATCCTGATTTATTGAGAAACCTGCCAGAGCTGAGTAAGTATGGCTATACACCTCCTGAGAATATTTAAAACAAACAGAAAAACAAATGCCAGAGCAAATGTTTTGAGTAAAACATACACCCAAGGGGAAGACTACATATACAACACAAAAGACCATGCAGAATATATGCAGACTCCCATCAAATAATTCACACCAATTCAGCCTAAAGAAGCACTGTACATAAATTAAGAAATGTCATTATCCTGTGAGTATTCAGTGCAAGGTCTTAATGGGGTCTGCTCACACAGATAGTAAAACAGGAGTGGAATGAGGCAGAAACCATTGCACTGTAAATGTTTTAGGGGAAAAAGAAGGTGAGCTGCCAACTACAGGTAGGAGAACTTACATATTGTGCCTAATAAAAAGACATGAACGTAGAAAATACAATACTGTATTATGTTCGTATATGCAACTGCTAATTATTTCAAAGTAACTCCAGTAGCAGAAGCTACCACATAGCCACTAGCAGTAAAGCAGTAAATCAGAGATGCAGCAATATGTTATTGGTAACTCACACGTAGGCCAAAATATCCCTAACATTGAGTAGGTAGAGAGTTGATTATCCGAATCAACTGGGACCAAGGGTAGCTCGGATAACCAAATTGTTCGGATAATCAAACATAACTGAAGTAAATAAAAAACTTCTAAAATTTATTTATTTTTTCTGCACACAGGAATACACTTTTCAACCATTCAGCGATTCCAATGGACAATAAAGAATATTTTTTCACACACAAGCTGGCTACAAGCTCAAAAAACATGCTCAAGCAAACGCATATAATGTTTACATATTGAGACTTTAAATTTTTCCTACCTGAAAACTTTGGAAGGCTGGTTCTGATAACTGATGTTTCTGATAATCGACGTTTGGATAATAGAGACTCTACTGTATCAAGTCTAACTTGCAATGCAAGTCCAGGTTACTATTCAGTAAAAGTCATTTATATTGAGTGCCATTTTCTCAACAAGAGAGCTCCTGAGAATACTAAGAGTCAAAGACAAAGGCCCTAATGAAAAGAACTTTTCACCCTCCCCTGAAACAGTTTGCTTATCTCAAATGTTTATATGCTCATTTTTTTAGGAATAAAGCATTCTTTTTTTTGAAACAATCTGCTTTTCACACCTGAAAGGCAAGGAAATGTTCTTAGACAATGACAGATCATAGCGTTCTGAAATTAAACATACTGAAGTACCTGCATTAGGAATAAAATGTTCTTCAATAATCACTTTATATCACAAATACAAACCAGTCCAGTAGAAAGAGGTGGTGGGATTAGACATTGTATCATTTATTTGAAACCTCATGCATGCACTGGGTGGTCTGAAGTAAATATCTTCTTCAAAAAACAGTCCTAACAAGAACAACTTGTTGATTTCTGTAACATGGGTGAACGAACAATGAAAGTGTTTGCCTCCTGGTAAATTTCTCTTCTAGTAGTGAGAAGACTGACATTAGAGGTGAAAGAGCACAGACAAAAAGGACGCTGCACAAATTACACAAACAACTCCTCTATAGCCATAACTAGGGGTACAATGACAGAGACCCAAATTATGACTGCAACCTTTGAGAAATGAGAGAGCACCTCCCTGCAGTTAGCTGAATGGCAGTTCAAAGCTGCTTTCTGAATCAGAGAGAGAATGGAGCTCTCATCCAGTGCAAAAGGTATTCTAGATGTAGAACTATGTCACCTTGTGACACCATCCAAATGCAATGTCTTGGATTGACCGGAAAAGGGAAACAATTTCTACATAGTTTTTTTTTTTTGCTAGCATTCAGACTTCAGAAAGAGGCAGATTTCAAAAAGTCCGTTTATAGCTCTTAATACAAATTCTTCTTAAACTCAATGATAAGAATGTATACACAGTTTTGAAAGATTCAGAGTGTGTCACCATGGATAACAACTACATCACTTCTCCAGTGCAGTTAAGTGCATTGAGCACAAGCCTGTCAATGCCTGCAAAATCTGCCCCTTTTCTTTTTCCTTATTTCTTCATTCTTTCTCACTGCATGACTGGCTGGCTGATTAATTTCCCATCCTAGCAGTTGGTGCCACAGTGGGGGAAACAGCTGAGAGATGGTTGGCCACCATTCTAGTGGGTACAGTATTTTATGATTTAACCCTTAGCAGAAACAGGCACCCAGCTACAGCAGGGCCTGCAACATTGGTCTCAGTGGTGTGTGTGCATTTCCACATGCATAACATTTTTAACTATAAAACAAGACGCCTGGCTGGCCAAAGTGGCCTTCATTTTCTTGGCTTATTCTCCAGTGCTATACCAGCTGTTCCTCAAAATGTGGCAGTGGCACAATGAGATAAACCACCTCCCTTCCCCCAAGGATGAGTGGTACAGCTACAACTGCATACTCCTCTGCCCCACCAGCCAGTTTTTCTAGTGCCATGACTACTAAATGAACCGTTGCCTGCTAGGGTGCAGACGGGCTTCAGTTTCAAAAAAGAGGCAACTACATCTATCAAGTTTTATTTTCTGCCCACTGTCATTTTGTTATGTAATCAACCTCAACTTTAGATGCCATACCTCAGTATAACCCACTACTTGATACACTCAGCCGCTTACACCACATGAGGAGGATGCAAGTGTCCTGTTGAAGTCTGTTGAACTTGCATGTTTTCAGTTAGTTTAAAAACTTGTTAACCTTTTTCTTTAACCACCAATAAAAACTTCACTTGATCATCTCATTGTAAAACACGGCTGACTGAATACATTATATGTAGATGGTTTTCCACCCACAGAGTCGCAGAACCCCGTGTTTTTTGCTTCCCTCTACACTTATACATCAGATTTCAAAAATGCTAATTAAAATATGGGCCCATTACCCAGAAAAGTACAGTTTTGTACCTACCATAAATGTAGATGTTCGAGGATCCACATTGCTGCAGTCCTAACCATTGGGTAGTCCGCTGTCCAGTCGGCCCGAATACCAAAGTATATGGCTGACGTCGGTCAAGGTGCATTAGACTGATGTCAGGACGTCAGGGTACTAATGCGCATGACCGACGTCATATCCTCAGTCTTTTCTTGCCCCAGATGTCAGAAGACCCCAAAAAGACAAGGCCCACACCAAAAACACCAAAAGCCCTGCACCAAACATATGTACAATATATACAAAATTACAAGAATATAGCCTAACCCACACCACCACCCCTAAACACAGAGGGAGGGGAGGGACTGCAGCAATGTGGATCCTCGAACATCTACATTTATGGTAGGTACAAAACTGTACTATGTTCTTCATTCCACATTGCTGCAGTCCTAACCATTGGGTAGAATCCCAAAGCAGAGGTAAGGGAGGCTGGCAAATCATAAGGAAGCAGGAGCTGTCAACATGCCTTGCAAAATAGCTGTGGCAAAACCAGCCCTAGATTTAGAGTAGAGAGGAAGGTGGTAATGCTTAGAGAAAGTATGCACTGAACTCCAAGTAGCTGCCTCCAAAATATCCTTAGTTGCCACCCCCTTAGAAATGCTGTTGAAGTGGCAGTAGCCCTAGTGGAATGAGGCCTAATCCCAGCTGGAATCTCCTTGCCATGATGGGAATAACAAAATGAAATGCAAAACCCAATCCACTTAGAAATAGTTTGCTTAGACACAGGCTTGCCGGAGAACTCAAAGCAAAAGAAACAAACAACTGCTGAGACTGCCTGAAATCCTTAGTCCTGCTTAAATAATAACGCAACTGCCTATGTACATCTAAAGTGTGCAAAATCTTTTCCCCTTATTTTGGGGATCTGCATAGAAAGTAGGCAAATGAATAGTTTGGTTTAAAGCCACACTAGAAACCACCTTAGGCATAAAGGAAGGATTAGTGCGTAATGATACCCTATCCTTATGGAAAATCAAAAGGCTCTACTGCCATAAGGGCCTGCAATTCAGAAACCCTTCTTGCAGAAGTAATAGCCAACAAAAAGCAGTCTTCCATGACAAGTATTTCAATTCAGCAGTAGCGAGGCTCAAAAGGTTGTAGAGTAAGTTTCTCCAACACAAAATTGAGATCCCAAGCAGGAGTAGGAGCTCTGCGTGGGGGTCTTATATTCTTTGCCCCTCTAAGAAATTGCTTGAACAAAGGATGCGAAAACAATGGTGGGTCACAATCATAGTGAGCTGAAATTGCTGCAGCATGAATCTTAATGGAAGAGAAAGACAAACCTTTGTCCAATAACTCAGTAAGATATTGAAGAGCCACACTCAAATTAGGCTCAGAAATCTCCAAATTCTTTGCTGCACTCCAAAATAAAAATCTTCCATTTTTCTGCGTACACTTTCCTTGTACTAGGTCTTCTGGCTTCCATAATCACATTTAAAACTTGTTGAGGAAGTTGAGACCTGCTGTGTTTCAAAACAGAATATGCCAGGCTGTTAGATGAAGAGAGTGAAGCTTGACATTGAGCAGGTGACCGTCCTTCTGAGATAACAGGTGTGGAATCAAAGGTAAAGGCCATGGAGGCTTCCTTACCAGACTCCTTAGTAGTGGGTACCAGTGTTGCCGAGGCCAATCTGGAGCTATTAAAATCATCCTTGGCTTGTCTTGTCTGACCTTTAGGAGCACCTTTGGGAGAAGAGGCAGAGGTGGAAAGGCATACACATGAAGATTTTTCCAACTGAAAGAAAGAGCATCCACTTTCCAAGCTGTGTGATGAAACCCTTTGTGCAAAACTTTGGCAGCTGGTGGTTTAGTGGAGAAGCGAACAGATCTATGTCTGGAGTTCCCCATGACACTGTCAATTTCTGAAATACATGAAGATCCAGTTTCCACTCGTGGGGATCCATGATTTGTCTGCTTAACACATCTGCTAAGGAGTTCTGTGCTCGCAGAAACCTTGCCTGAAGAGTTAGTTGCAAGCTGAGCGCAGTCTCCCATAAAATCATTGCTTGCCTGCATAGCGGATAAGAATGTGTTCCCCTGTTTGTTGATGTACCACATGACAGTTGTGTTGTCTGTTAGAATCAACACCTGCCCTGGAAGAAGTAACTCCTTGAAAGCCATTAATGCAAACTGGACTGCTAACATCTCCTTCATGTTGATATGTAGATGCTGTAGTCTGGCAGGGCACTTGTCTTGTATCCACTTTCCATTTAGATGAGCACCCAGCAATGTCCGAGGCATCTGTCGTTAAAATCTGACTCGCCTCTGGCCGGGTCACAGAGAGTCCCTTGTTTAGGTGACATTCCTGAGCCCACCACAAAAATTCTCTTTGAATGCAAGGTATTATTTGAATGACAGTGTCCAAATCCTGGCAGTGCTGTGTCCATACATTTTTGAGATACCATTGCAGCTTCCTCATATGCAGTTTGGCATTGGGAAGCACCAGAATACAAGATGCCATGAACCCTAAGGCTTGAAGGACTGTCCTTGCAGTCAGCCGGACTGAAGAGATAGTTGATGGAAGTAACTGGAAAGATTCTTTTGTTTGTCCGGGGTTAAAAAGGCCATCTGGGCTGCTGTATTCAGTCTCACACCCAGAAAGCACATGTCTTGAGAGGGTACTAGACTGGACTTTATTTCGTTCACAGAATACCCTAGGCATCTTAGCACTGCTATGACATATTCCAAATGCTGTAGAAGGTCTTCCTTTTCTTGAGCCAGAATCAGGCAGTCGTCCAAGTAAGGATAGATTTGAATTCCTTTTAGCCTGAAGTAAGCTATCACTGGAGCCAGAACCTTTGTGAATACTCTGGGCAGTAGATAAGCCAAAGGGCAATGCAGAGAACTGATAATGAGAATTTCCAGCCAGCAGATACTTTCTGCAACTTAGTCTTATAGGCACATGAAGGTAAGCTTCCTTGAGATCTAAAGTTACCATCCAGTGATCTTTGCCCAGCAGAGGTAAAAGCTGTTGTAACGTCAACATTTTGAACTTGGGAATGTCCAGATAAGTGTTGAGGATAGATAAATCCAAAATTGGTCTCCACGTGTTCCCCTTCTTTGGTACTAGGAACAGGCGAGAATAAAATCCTAGGCCCCTTCTGGTACAGGGACTGGCTGAATGGCCCCTATTTGGAGTAACAGAGAAATTTGCTTGTGAGCCTCTTTCCTTTGTGGAGGAGGAACGTCTGGCATGCCTTTGAAAGGGGGCAAGGTATGGAAATAAAACCTGTAACCGTGGTGAATGATATCCAAAACCCATCTGTCTTGAGTAATTAAATCCCAATTTTCTTTGAAAAGAGACAGTCTTCCTCCAAAGGAGCTGCCAGGCGAGAATGTACTGGCAGCTGAAAAGGCAGGTCATTGGGTCTGTTAAAGGACTGACCCCTGCCCTCACCAGAAGTCTGAGCAGGAGAACTCCCTGTTCTAGGCCTAAAAGAACCTTGAGCTCTGCCCCTACCACGTCTAGACCTACCCTAGACTGGGAATCATAAGCAGGATATGTCCATCCCTTAGTAGGCCAATTTCTGCTAAACTTCGGAGGTTGCACCTGCAAAAAATCTTTAACAGTCTGCATAGACTTAGCCTTGTCCTCCATTTTCTTTAAAACTGCTTCCACAGGCAAACCAAACAACACATCAGACTGTAAAGGAGCATCCAAAATCCTTGTCTTAACATGCTCAGCTAAATTCTGATCCCTCAACCAGGCGTGCCTGCGAAGAACAGAACCAGTGGCAGCCACCCTCGAGGAGGCCTGCACAGCATCAAAACCACATTGCAATGAATGCTTACCCACTTGTTCAGACACATGAACTAAATCCTGCAACTCTTTACACTCAATACCTTCCGCCAGAGCATCCACCTTAGATTTCAATTGTGAAAGGAGATAATTTTGATATTTTAGCATGTGAAACTGACAATTCAACGCCCTCATGGCTAAAGTGGAAGAAGTATACACTTTCTTTCCCCATCTATCCAAAGCCCTTGCCTCTTTATCAGGAGGAACAGGATTTTAACAACAGAGGCCTTAACACCTTTAGGCCCCTGAGAAACAGTTTCGGGTCTGCCCTAGGACTCTTAAAAGATACTTATGAGCTTCAGGCACCCTATAGTACCTATCAGGTTTAACAGGAGCAGGAGGCAAAGAATCAGGGTTCAGGGAAGCCTCTGCAAAACATCTTCCACCACATTCAAAACAGGAGGTATAGCTAAGGGCCTATGCTGGGGTAAAAACAAGAATTCCCTAAGCCTCTTCCTGGAATCAGAGAAATCTTGGCCTTCCCATTTAAAATGCTCCCTCATGGAATGTAGAGTCTCTGAAAATGAAAAATCCTCAGGAGGAGAAGCTGAAGGAGTGGAATCATCCACATCAGAATCAGAATAAGGAGGATACTCCTGCAAGTCTTCAGTCGAAGACTCAGAAGCCTCTGAACACTGCTCAAAACTCTCAAACTCAGGCTCCACCCTAGGCCTCTTATCAGGAGGGGGCATAGAACCCCTAATCATAGTAATCAAATCCTCTGCCATTTTAAGCATATGTTTCTTAGGCACAGAACCTGAAGTGCTAGGAGAAGCCCCACTGAAGCTAAACCTGGCCTACCTCTCAAAGAAGTCTTGGAAACAGAAGGAGAGGCTCTAACCACCTTAGGAAGAGAGGGAAGTACAGCTACCTGAGAAGCCCCTCAGCCTGGCCTACCTCCTGAGAGGGCACATCCTGTAACAGTAAAGTCTCTGCCTGAGACTCCAAAGAAACTCTTGGCAAAACCTCCGGCTCCACTGAGCCTTCTAAAGAACCGGCGTCCGGGACTGCCGGTTCTTCAACTCTAGGCTTTGCTGCTTTGTCCTTGCGCTTTTGAGCATCCGACGGCATTTTATAATTACAACGCTTCCCAAACACTAACCTGGCACAGTCTAACCTTCTCTTAATAGTGCGTTTGTTAAATCTAGCACAAGGCATCCAACAACGTCGTGCTCAGGCCCTAAACAAGGTATACACAAAGTATGGTAATCCCTATGAGGTATCTGTTTCCCACAAGAAATACAGTTATTCACTTTTTCTGACATCCGGTTAAATACTGAGGCAAGAAAAACAAAATGTTCTGGGGTACTTAGCGAAACCAACTTTGTTTCGGTCTGAAACTCCGACTTCAGAAAATTTCAGAACGCCAACCTGCACTCGCAAAACTGCTTCTGCATCGGACCATGCGGCAAAAAAGACTGAGGATATGACGGTCATGCGCATTAGTACCCTGACGTCCTGACATCAGTCTAATGCGGCTTGACCGACGTCAGCCATATACTTTGGTATTCGGGCCGACTGGACAGCGGACTACCCAATGGTTAGGACTGCAGCAATGTGGAATGAAGAACATCTGCACTTTTGTACTCAAAATCCAACTTTACCATATTCTCCATTATGATGGACAGACACTTTCAGCTGACTTCTCTAAACCACAGACATACTATTATTCCAGCTTTACTCCACTTAATTATTTAAGCTGAAAATATGGAAGAGCACTGATCCTAATGGACCTTGGTTAAAATCAAAGTTAAGTACATAACACTAATCCTTTCACTCATGTCCCTCTGATATGATTGTCAGATCTGACTCAGCAGCATTCATTTTCCAACCTTGAACCCCATTAGAATTTCCATATATATATATATATATACATATACATACACACACACACATATATCTATATATGGATTCACTTTATAATCCCAAAATCCTGAAACACCAAATCTCAGAATTTCTAGACCTTAAAGCCGAAAGCTCTAAATACAGAAATCCCAAAAGCGCGAATTCTGAAAACGTGAATCTTACACTAACCAGACACCACACACATACACAAACACACATCCCCCCCACACAAATCTACACTACATACAAGCCCCCCTGCACCCTCATGTGGGGGGCTGCACCCCCATACACCCCTACTTAAATATACTAACTCCAGGGTAACACTACACAAACACATGAAAACACCACCACACACCTACATTCCCCTTGCAAACACACATCACAGTTACAACACACACTGACACACACTAAAGCCCCTAACCAACACCCTTAAACATACATACTTACCTGAACTTCCATTCAAACACTGCAGCACCAGAAGCACTACTTTAACATCTCCGAACGTTGGGAGTTTGAAATTCGTGATTTTGGGGTTTCGGTATTTAGAACTTTCGGCTTTATGATCTCAGTATTCTGAAATTCGTTATTTCAGAATTTCGAGATTATAAAGTGTTCACTCTATATACATATATATATATATATACACACACACACACACAAACAATAGCAAAGGAAATGAGAAAGGGGCTACAGGGAGGGTTGTTATACTGGCAGACATGAATGACAGGCTCTAGCATCATTGTGGTAAGTACAAAACTTTTGTATCCTATTCATTCAGGACATCCAGTGTGACCTGTGGATAAGAATCCCAAGCAACCTGAACTCCAAGGTGGTATCATGACAGGAGACCCTAGAGGATAGGGGCACAAAAGATGCTCTAGCTTTAGAAATGGAATTCAATTTGTAGCGTTTAATGAAAAGTGTGCACTGAGTACCAAATGGCAGCTGAGCAAATTATATCTGTTGATTAACACTTGAAAAAGGTGGAAGAAGTTGCCACTACCCTGGTGGAATGAGACTTGGGTTTCCCTGGCAGAGACCAGTTGTGTGAAGTATACACAAACAATGAAATCCGAAAACCAACTGGAAAGAGTAACTTTTTACTGTAACATAAAGAAACAGCTGTGAATCCTTTTGAAAAAGTCTGGTTCCATGAAGGTAGAATTGTAATTGTCTATGCACATCTAAGGCATTGAAAATGTATTCTCCCTTGTTAGAACAATCAGAGAAAAGCACTACTAATGTATGGATTGTGCCACATTTCAGAAGCTACTTTGGGAAGAAAACATGGGATTGTATGCAGTGACACTCTGTCCTTGTGAATGACCAAGTAAGGGGTTGACAAAGAAAGTGCCTGAAGATTTAGAACTCTACTAGCAAAAGTGATGGCTACCAAAAACAGCATTTTCCAAGAAAGGAACTTTAATGGAGTTCAGGAAGCTGGTTCAAACAGTGGCATTGCCAATGCTTCCAAATCAAAATTTAAATCCCAAAGGGGAACAGGTTATCTGACTAGAGTTCTAAACAAGAAGACTCTTGAGAAAGCCTTTACAATGCTTCTGTAAAGCAAGGGAACACTCCTGGTGCCACGCATGAAAATTAGAGGCAGCAGACAGCTGGACTTTCACTTTGAAAAAAAAACAGAACCAGAATCAAATATGCAAACTAAAGAAATAAAGGATGTCTTGAATCAGGGCTGAGAAAGGGCCAATGTTCTCAGAAGAAGCCCATATAATGAAACAATTCCACTTTCCACAGCAAAGTCTACGCATAGATTCTTTCTGAGAGGTTGTTAGGATCCTGATTACTTTGTAAGAGAGAAAGATGCATCATTGGCCATTACTGGAACTGAATAAACCAAGATGTTAGTTCTAGGATATGGAGAGCTGGGGGAGGCTTTCTGGAGGGTGCAAAAGATCATCCTGCATGGGATCTAAAATCCAGGGGGTTCCCCAAGATAAGACCTGAGAAAGAGAAACCTTAGTTGTCTGGGCCAAAAGGTGGCTATGAGGAGTACAAAGTTCTTGCAAATGATCCCTTTCTGTAAAAACCAGGGGATCATGGGTAAAGGTGGGTAGGAATACTGAGGGGCCGTTGCTGGTTTAGATCATCCTTTGGTGACTGTCGCTGTGGTGAGACCATGGCAAAGTAGTGGCTGCATTTGTTGTTGTCCTTTGAGCCAAAATGTTTGCAAGCAGGGAAAGTCCAAATGACTGAAGATCAGTCGGGCAGCCCCTCTGGGACACTCAGCTGCCTGTCAGAAAAGGGCCCATGGCATAATGGGTTTTGGGGACATCAACTGCATCTTGGCCTTCATCTAAGGGGCCACCTCCGCCATGAATATCCCTATCAGATGATGTTTCAAACTGCTAATGTTTGGTCTTTCTGAACAAGAGTGACCTTGGCCACTTTTGGTTCCGTCTATATGACCTTTATGGGGCCTCAAACTTCCCTTCAAAGGCAGGAAGTGTCTTGCCATTTTGTTTGCACTTCTGCATTTTCTCTTCACAGATGGGCCAAACAATGAAGATCCATTAAAGGGGCATTGTTAAAAGATGCCTTAAAGTGGTCCACAAAGTCACAGGACCACAGCAAGGCCTGGCGCCTCATAGCCATGCTATTTCCAGCTGTCCTCTCCTCTACATCTGCCATGTCATTATAGAGGTGCATGAAGAGGTTTAATATTTTAGACATTGCTCCCAGGGCTGCTTCTAATCATCTTCTAGATTCTGATATCAGGGGCATTTTCAGAGCAGCTAGACTGCTGAGCCAAATCCTCTGGAAATCATTCACATAAGTAGTATTGCTCAGAGACCTTAAAGT
>NC_056725.1:1096304556-1096314556 GCF_019279795.1 Protopterus annectens | reverse complement strand
GATATATCTACAAGTAAAACCCTATGGGACTTGTTTCACCACAAAAAAAATTATCTCAAATGTATATAAAGTTATTATCTCTATTAAATACAACAAAGAATGTATACATTCTAGCTACTGGACGAAACAGGACTCAGCGATTACAACCAACAAAATTGCCCAAGCTATACAAAAATTCTCCAAATTTATACCCCTTCAAAAACTAAGATATACACAACTTATGATACTAAATAACGCCTATTATACACCTCACGTGTTAAGCAAGTTGTACCACGACACACCAACGAATTGCCAATTTTGCCCTACACAGGTGGCAGATAATATACACATATTTTGGAGCTGTAAATGCTCATATAAGCTCTGGTGTGCTTTAAGGGTTAAGTTAGAAAAGATGGGATATGAGAAAACAACTTTATCATGGAAATTTACTCTCCTACAAATTCCTCCTCCAGGAATTAGAAAAAACCAAATACATGTTCTAATTGCCTTATTTATGTTATTAAAATATTACATTACGTTAAATTGGAAAAATAGGATGGCACTGTCATGGGAAGGTTTTAGCCAAGTAGCCAGAAAGCAGTTATATGCACACAAGTATCTGTGGTATTCTATGAAGCAGCAGACACTACAGAAGGAGGTCTGGAAATTCTTACTGGATCATATTTTGATATGATGCTACTGACTATGCATGGGTTTTATTTCTTTAGGATATAGATGAGATCTGTATATAGTTTTTGTTAGTTTATAGCATGTTTCTATGTTAAATTTGTATTTGATGTGTTTGTATGTTATTAATGGAAACATCTAAACCTAATAAAAAGATTTAAAAAAAAAAGAATTCAAAGTCACATAACAGAATCAGGAAGTAACTGGACAGCTGCTCAATCTACAGTAAATACAAACACAAATTTATTATACTTAATAAGCACAGTTTCACTGAAGTAAAAGTAAAATCTACTTAGTTTATAATCACAATTTCCACTTCACCGAATGCGTGGGTAATTAAAGTAAAAAAGAAAAGGTAAAACACTTTGCACACAATCTTTTCAGAATACAAAAGGAACAGGTAAGAATGAGCGAAAATGATCTAGTTCTAATGACTTACTGACTACTGTGTCAGAAGAATGAAATCCAATAATGCAAGTTTTGGCACTGCAAAAATTACAGTATGATCACAGTAAAACATGGTGAAGTCTAAAACGTTTGCATCCAAGAGGAGCTAGAGGAATACCCTAGAACTGTGCACCTGAGAAAACGTATCAAATTCACCATCCAACAGTGCTTCACTTGAAGTCAAAGCAAGTACTGAAACAATATGCCTCTTTTTATGTGGTTACATATTCCAGTGAAAGACCACATTCTTTTTTTGACTGACACACAAACATACTGAGTAAACATAAGCCTGGTACTCAGTCACATGAAGAATCCATGCAGGCACACTTCCAAAAAATATTTCTTTCAGTCTATAACATGCTTGGACAACCATAACACCCATTTTGAGCCCATAAGAAACCCTAAACATACCAGTATTACTGATGAATGGGAACTATAGGGTAAATAAAAGGAAGAGACTTCTGTACCCTATCGGGAATACCACAGTATACCACACTAATTTATTAATTTAAGTTTTCTAGTAAGCCCCAGTGAATGCCTATACAATTTCACTGAGTATAAATACATATCCCTGTGTGAGTCAGATATGTCATAGCTGCACAAAATAGCACCCAACACCCTTACATAAGCCTTCTTAGGGTTACTAGTACTCAAGGACTATAGAACAGGAGTCTATTACCTAATATAACAATATATAAAAGAGCTAGTCCACATAGAACTTACAGAACCTACCAAAATTGCAAAAGTATACCAAGGGTACAGGAGAGACCATCAATCCCTCACCTTCAAATAACAAAAGTATACTACGGTAATCTCAAGTCCATATGTATCTGTATGGCATACTGCACAGTACAACAAACTCCGTAAGTGTTAATAAATATCCATTTCACTTAAAAAATAATCAAGCTTCACCATCCTTTCAGCAGCCAAGAGACCAACTGGCACTCCTAGAAAAAAAGAAAAAGCCACTTCAGGGCTATATTTCTAAAGAACTACACAATAAATATGCTACGAAAGAACATGAACACCTTAAAAAATATGGAGCAGCACAAGGAATTAATAGACAAACAACTGCAATCTATGCATGGAACTTCTAGGCCACAGAGTCCATGACTTGTTCATAGTCAACACCATGGCCTAACAGAAGCTAAGTGTTAAGAATGTATATATTAGAGTCAGATCTGAAACAGAGGGTTCATCACTATGCATGATCAGTGGAAATTAGAGGTCATACATTACAGTTCAATTTTCAGGTAATACAGGTCATGAACTACTCTACCCTCTGCATATTTGCACACACGCATGCACACACACAAACATTAAAGTTCATTATAAAGAAAAATGGAACTAGTTGCAATATTCCATGCACAAAGACTGCTATTTTTCTTGCATGGCCCATATTAGATGTTCAAGCAAGTGCAGCTTTCTGGCCTGAATGAGTCATACAGAAATGATGGGGGGAATAAACTGAACAGACAAAGAAATACGGAATTTTCAAGGCAGCTAAGCTCTTTACAGAACTAACATTTTGTACACCATTATACATAGGGTTACCACCTGTCCCACTTTGCGAGGGACAGTCCCCTCTTTGGGCAGTTGTGTCCTGACAAAAAAATGTAAAAATGGCAAATGTCCTGAGATTGTAGGACAAAATTATTTCCTATATTTTATGTAATAGTTGCATAAAACAGTTAAAAATACCTACATGTTACAAGAAACAGAATAAGCAACTAAAATGCTGCAAGAATAAGTTTTTATTTAGGCAAAAAAGCTAAGTTCTATCCTTTGTACCAACCGTGGGTATGTGTCGGCCTGTAAAATCTGATGTTTGTACCGAAAATGTCCCATTTTGGCCATTTGAAAAGGTGGCAACCCTAATCATACATCAACATTTTATCATCCCCACATGAAAAATGGAGATAATCAATTAGGTGTCTCGGTCAAAATTAACTAGGTAACTAATTTAAGCAAACTGCTATACTGATGTTAATCTAAATGTGCGGTAGTATCTCCTTGGAATCAAGATGTTAAGTTGTCTGAAACGTACAAAAAATTGAGAATCTAAAATATTAGTCACATGCATATTTGCTTCTGTTAACCCAAGTTAAGTAAAATACAAACAGCAACTAATTCAACTAGTCTGTATGCAATCTATTTAGGAATAAAGGAAATGCAAGTAGTGGTGGGCTCATATATGCAATATGAAGCACACGAGTAGACCTTAACTTTATTCTCATTTCCATTAGTTTAACAACTGCTTCACTATACAAGTTATTTTGCCCCCCTTTAAACCATGTAAATCAATACATAACCATACATAGCAAATAAACTCTACAACTCAAATTATAGTACGCAGTGGGAGTGGCTACATTAGAGAGTAAGTAATGGGGTAGAATGCCTTGATAATGGGGTAGAATGCCTCGAAGAAAACCAAATGGAAAAAAAAAGTCCAGTAGGCACTTTGTGAGGCTGACTGCCTTATACCAATGAGGCCCAACAGCATGCCCATCCCACCACAAGACCAAGATAATGAATGAGTCAGAAGATAGTAACATAATATTGTTCAACAAGTTCAATGAAGATCCATGAATTAGCTTCATCCTTCAGTCATGGGTTAGACTCCCTGTCTCCATCTGCTTACTGGACAACCCTGAGAAAATCACATAACCAGACAATGTTCCTGGGTCAGTCTTGAAAACACACTTATGTCAACAGATTTATCCAATTCACAAATGAACGCTACCAAAACCAGAAGCCCGCAGCACTGCTTCACCACAGAGTGGTACGGAAAAAAGGCACAATTGCTACAATGTCAAATGACAAGACACTGGGAACATTGCAATGATCCCTAAGGACAGGTATCCAACTGTATTCTAACAACAGAGACAACCTTGCTAAAAATGTTCTCACTGCGATATAAATAAAACACAAGGAAACTGTACAAGATCTAGGTTTACACGTGCAAAAGTTACACTTGTCCCTATTTTGAGCCTTTGTCCACCCATTATTTTATACTTTGCCCTGTTTCCTTACACTAGATTACATCACAATAACTTTTCTAGTGAGGCTGTCTCTGTTGTTAGAATACAGCCAGGTAGCTGTCCTTAGGGATCAGTGCAATGTGCTGGGTGTCTCATCATTGTTTAATGCCGTAGCTGTAGTGCTTTTCATCTGTACCACTCTACTGCAAAGCAGTGCTGTGAGCTTCTGGTTATGGCGTTGTAGCTCACAGAGAAATTTCTCGTGACGTAATGCCAGAACCCCATTAACTGAGTATTTCTGTGTTGAATATCTCAACTTTCTGACCTTTTTTTTCAGTCTTTGGTTAGAATATCTGCTCAGCAGTGCCTAGGAGTAATCTGTACAGATGCCGATCCTTCACAACATAATTCCCCCTTGTAATGTGTGTAGACACTGACCTTTCATAATGTAAGTTTCCTTTAAAATATTCTTACTGTCTAGACAGATCCTTTTTTTTTAAAACTACTAGAGCAACTAGTTTGCACACTGTTGAGTGTTGCTCAAGTTCCTTGTGTTACTGACCTAGTCAATATTTAAATTTCCCTCAACAGTCCCTAGTAGATCAGCAGCCATGGATATGTACTTCCTGACTGTCTATGTGGCTCGTCTGGTTAAGATGGGTATTATGAGTCATTGTAGCAATTACCACATGTGCACTGACAACCCACTTATTCAAAGAAAAACAGATAAAGTATGTGAGAGGTGTAAATAAACTTTAACACTGGAGGTGAAACTGTATCCAGTGTATTGTTAAGCCTTTAAGGCAAACCAGCAAAGAACCAAATGTCCTGGTCAATGGTGATTCTATAATGAAGCAACACTGATGTCCTCCTCAGCACAATGAGTTAGAAGAAAGTCACAGTTAGCTGCCTTTCCAGGGACATGATCTGTCAAGTCACACAGGCACTCAGGTCATTGAACCATGGGTACCAGTATGACACTGTTATAGTCCATGTGGGTGTTAATGACCTGAGATGTCCCTCCCTTGACTATATAAATTTAGACATGACACAGCTCGCTAACTGTGTGTCTCAGGCAAGTATGAGCTTAGCACTGAACAGAGTACTACCTTCTCCGAGGGTGATGCCACATTACCAACAGAAAATGACTGGCTTACCTTCTGGTGCCAGTCCACGGAGGTACAATATTTGAATGCCAGGAAGAACATGGCTGACAGACCACGCTGCATAGCCAAGGATGTTCTGCACTTATCCTCTTTAGGCTTTCAGATATTGCCGAAGACCTTTTCCACCTCCATAGTACCTTTTTTTAGGCAATGCCAAACTGATAAACTTGTCAGTTTAACTAAACCTACAAAAGAATATCTGAAAGTGGTACTGCTCAATGCTAAAAGTCTTAACAAGAAGTCATCACAAATAAAGACTTAAAAAATTGCCACAGCTAAACACAGCTTACTGTGTGCAGATTTTACAGGTTTTAAGTTTGTTGTTCTAGAACAGCTTGATGATTTTATTGGAGACATTAATGCACGTTTAGAATATAGAGAGTTAAAATGGCAAGTTGTGTTAAAGGCTGATGCAATTTGGGGTCTAAATGAAACTCTTAACATTAAACTGCAATGAAATGGAATAGAGAGGAAGTGAGATCATGTACAACAACCAACCTTGACCGTTTTTTTAAATATTTAAACAACTTCAGTGTTTGATGCTTTTCTGAGGAAGTCTTAGTGTTAAAGAGATGAAAGTGCTAACATTTTTCTAGTCTGAGTCTTTGTTCAAACACCACTACTGTCTTTTTTTAATTTATAAACACAAACACATATCTATATAGATATATATTAATGTGCACACACACAAACATATATATATATATATATATATATATACACACACACACACACATATATATCAAAGACAAAAACCTCCAGCACTCCAAAAACAAAATTTCAAGTATAATTCCTTTAATTCTTTGAGTATCTCGAAAAAAACAATAAACAAACTACTAAAATAGTGGAAACAGCCTCCAACCAACATGATCAACAGAGACTAGTTTTACAAAAAAAGCGTCATCAGTGCAAATGCATGCAATTTCCTGTTCATTTAAATAAACTCCATTTAAAGACACATGCCCCTATTTCAAGAGTTGCACCAATTCCAAACAGATAGTGAAAATACATACTTAAATACACCCATACCTGCATGTATACATAACCAACAAGTACATGCACATCAAAATTCATATTATAAATACTTCTCCAACTCACAATTTAATGCACATATTTAAAAAACAGAAATATCTATGTGCATTCAAATATATATATATATATATAAATATATATATACACACACACACACATTTACACATGCATGTGTATGTAAATACAAGAACATACTTATACATATATTCATAAGCATTTGCATGCATACACATACAGTATACACAAAAAATTCTTACTTCTTAATGTATGCCCATGTACATCACCATATTAGCAATAATATTATGAAAAAACAAATTGCCAGTGTACACTCAAACCTGGTTTATACATAGCTCCAAGATTCACTATCCACATTTCCTCTTTACGGTCTAACAAAATATGTTTATATTAATTAGTGAAACCCTTGCCCCTAATGCATTATAATCATATAAAGATAAAATGTGCTGAAGGATATGGCATTTTATGTTTATAAAGGGCACTTCCGGAATGCTAACAAGATGTACAGCAATCCTATTTTTAAAAGTCCTAGAAGTTTGGCGAACATAGAATGTACTGCAGTGGCAAATGGCCACATATACGACCCATTCAGTACTGCAGGTAATTAGCTGTCTAATGGAGTGTACCTTTGGAAGTACTAAAACAGGTAAAAGACTTGGTGCAAGATACCACCTTACAATAAACACAATTACCACATGTGGCACTCCCCACTGGCATATTGCCATCTAAATCCTGTTTATTAACCCTCCATCTTTTCAACCACAACAAATGTTTCTGTATATTCCTACCTATCCGGTAACCAAATTCACAATAATCACCCAAAAATTGGGCAAAAAAATCATCCGTCTTAAGTATCTATGAAAACCCATTCAGGACTTCCCTGATCTTAAAACTATTACTGCCATAAATAGTAATAAACATGATGTTACTAGGATTCTTATTAGCCCTATCCATATCATGGCCTGAAATCAAAGGGTTCTCCCTTTTAACTTGACTAGCTGCAACAACAGCTTGTTTAACCAAGGTTTCTCTATAACCCCTTAGTTTAAACTTCTTTTCCATTTTATCTTTTTCAAGTTGAAAATCATTATCATCAATACAGATACGTCTGAGCCTAAGGAATTGGGCTTTTGGAATATTCAGAACGGTATGTCTACAATAAGCCAACTATAAGCCATAAAGTAAGGAATTCTTTATGAAGGGCTTACCATAAAGTGTAGTAGCCATGGTGCCATCAATAAGGTTTGTGATAATGACATCGAGGAAATCAACAGTAAATTCTAGGTTTACCCATCAAAAGGATGTCAAATTCATTAGTATTCAAATAGCCTACAAAGGAGTTACACTGACATATTACCAGACTAAATGCAACAGCAATCATCCAAAAATCTCCTCCACAGAACCAATTTTCTTCTGAAGGGGTTAGAATCATCATAAATCATCTATTGAGATATATATATATATATATATATATATATGGGTTCACTTGAGAATTTCCAAAAAATGAAATCCCGAATTTCAGTTTTTCGAAATTCAATGCCCGAAAGCTTTAAATCGTGAAACACCAGAAACACGAAATTCAAAATCCGGAAATTCAGAGCTTTTGGTGTTTCGATGTGTGAATGAATGAATGGATAGGTGTAAGTTAGTATGTATAAGTGTGTAGGTTACGGGCTTTAGTATATGTTAGTGTGTGTTTTGGGAGTGATGTGTGTGTGCAAGGGGGCTGTGAAATGTGTGGATGTGAGTTACCTTTGTGTGTGTGATTGTGCAATCTTGGAGTTAGTATATATAAGTAGGGGATGTGGGGGGCGCAGTGGGGCTTGCCCCCAGCTTGTCTGTAGTGCAGAATTGTATGTTTGATTGTGGGGGGACATTGTGTGTATTTGTATGTGTGTGGTGTATTTGCAGTGTAGGTTCGCAATTTTAAGTTTTGCGGTTATGGGGTTTCGGGATTTAAAGCTTTCGGGCATAGAATTTCAAAAAACTGAAATTCGGGATTTCAGTTTTTTTGAGATTCGCAAGTGAATCCATATATATGTATATATATTTTTATTATTTTATTATAAAATTTAAACTGGTAAGTAAACTTAAATAAAAAAAAATAAATAAAAAAAATGCTTTCACCTTGAAGAAAATAAATGAGCTGGACCAGTGTTGAGTATTCTTTATAAGTGTCAAGACCTTATTCAGAAAAAATTGTAATGAGTGAGTACATCGTGTGAGGACCACTAAGGCAGTCAGTAAAAACAGCCAAAAATTCACTGATTAAGTAAATACACTTTTTTTTTCTGAAGAAGTTCTTGACATTAATAAAGAACGAAAGCAGTCAACGCTCGTTCAGCTATGTTCTTTTCTCCAGGGTGAAAGAAGTCCTTTATTTTTTTTTTTACTTTACATATAGATATATGTGTGTGTGTGTGTATATATATATATATATATATATATATATATATATGTATATATATATATATATATATATATATAAATATATATATAGAAAGAGAGAGATAGAGAGATGTGTGTGTGTGTATGTGTGTGTATGTATGTATATGTGTGTGTGTGTGTGTGTGTGTGTGTATATATATATATATATATATATATATATATATATATATATATATATACATACATACATATATAGACACACACACACACATATAATACATACTGTATAAACATATATATATAAAAAATAATATATGTATATATATATATATATACATATATATATATATATATATATATATATATATATATATGGGTTCCGGATGCTTGCTCGAATGAATGCTTTTCACCGAAGAAGCACTTTCGCGTAAGTATGCCTGTTGCTGAGGCTGTACTACGATGCAGCTAAGGGAAAATTCCCTTTTCCCCACTGTACTGCGGTCTCGGAGGGAGAATATTAAAGTAGGGGGTGTGGGGGGCACAGCCCCCCCCACATGGGGGGTGCAGGGGGTGAAGCTCCCCTGCTAAAATGTTAATGTAGTGTTTTTTTTTTTAATGTAACATGCTTTAAGGAAAGCGCTTTTTCGATAAAAGCACTTTCGTTAAAGTGTGTTCGGATATTATGGATTATATTTGTTATTACGGATTTGGACGTTTGTTTATTCAAGCAAACATCCTAGATATATATATATACACATATATATATATACACACACACACACACACACACACACACACACACACACACACACACACACACACACACACACACACAGTGGATATAAAAAGTATTCACACCCCTGTTAAAATGCCAGGTTTTTGTGATATGAAAAAATGAGACCACAAAAATAATTAAAAACCTTTTCCTACCTTTTATGCGACCTATAACCTGTACAATTCAATTGAAAGACAAACAAATCTGTTAGGGGAAAAATATAAAAAATAAACAATGTACAACCTAACTGCCCTAAGTAACTTTTGGAGTTACTTTTTTCATAAGTGTGTGCTTCCAGACACACCAACTATTCTCCAATCATGTTGAAATTTTTTGTTAGTGCTACCACTCACTTGGGGACTCAAAGCTAGGTCTCCAATTCTCCACCTTCTTACATGGGTCAGAACCACACCCCCTTGGTTCCTCTGGCTAATGCAGATATTGAAAGATCTACAGAATGGCATTACCCTATCACAGATCCCCAGTGGACAATCCCCTTGTTACAACCTATCATAGGAACCAGTCCCATT
>NC_056725.1:1096287056-1096297056 GCF_019279795.1 Protopterus annectens | reverse complement strand
CACTAATAATTCTAAGAAATTCTGTTGTATCCTTAATCCTAGATCTAATTAAGGGTAGGAGTGGCTGCAGATATTTGGTGAGGAATTCTGATAAAGGCTCCGTAAGTGAGCCCATACCAGAAACTATTGGTCTGCCAGGTGGTTTCTCTAATTTTCTGTGAATTTTAGGCAGCAAATAAAGTATCTGTTTCTGAGGATAATTAACTTTCAAATATTGTAAAACAGATGAACTGATTCCTTCCTCAGCAGCCAAATCCAAAAAGGAATAAATTTATTTTTTAAAATGACTGGTCAGATCTAAGGGCATGGGCATATAATATAAGGCATTCCTAAGTTTTCTGTAGGCCTCTGTTAAGTAGTATTCCATGTCCATAACTATGACTGATCCCCTTTTGTCAGCTGGAACAATAACTATATTATGGTTATCTTGAAGCTCATGAAGCATTTGTTGTTCAGCCTCAGATAAATTGTGGCCCAACATACGAGACTCATACCCACGAAAATGTAGATCTTTAAGAGCAGACTTTTGGCAAATTGCCACATATTTATCCATGGGAGGTTGAAAATCCGATTTTTTAAACCTAAAATCAGTAGATAATTGAGAGGTATTCTGTGAACCAAAAAACAGTTTCAAGTTCAACAGCCGACAGAATGACAAAACATCTTTAACCACAGAATCTTCATGAACATAAAAACCTGGAACATATGTTAATCCCTTATTCAAAAGTTTAATGGCAGTTTCAGACAATGTAAAAGAAGAAATGTTAAGGACATTAGAACATTATATTGTTTGGGGATGATCATTTGCAGTAATATTTCCAAATTTTCGACACTTGTTATTTTGTCTCCCACCTCTCCGTTTCCTAGAGCTAAAGGGGCTGTAACATTCTTCTGTTTTTTATGGGCTGGGGACCCCTGAGTGAGCCCTTGCTCCATCTCAGCCATGGAGGATTCCTCCCCTGAAGTACTGCTATAATCGGATTTAGATTTTTGGAGTACTGATCTGGGTCTTCTTCTCCTGGGCCCGACCATCCTGATCTCCCCATCTGAAAAAGTAAAATTTTTCTTACATCCAAAAGGTTTGCCCTGCTCGTATTCCCTTAAATCCCTTTGAAATTTGTGCAATTTTTTGTTTCTAAGATTTTTTTCAATAGCTAGTAGATCCTTAGATAATTTTTGAAGACAATCCTGATATAATTTCTGACCTTCATATATTTTAATGTCGTTACAAATCCGTTGAGTTTCTGATATATTAATATGTATTGAACGTTCATAAAAAGATGATAGTATTCTGACAAAGGACATAGTTGCAGCCTACTGTGCTTGTGTCCATTGATCATGTAAGATTTGGTCAGGATTATTGACATAGGGTTGCAACCTAATTCTGAGGCCCTTAGGAGTTATGTTTTTGGCCTCACAGGTCTTAAACAATTTGAGATGCCAAACTGAATTACATAAGCTTGTCATGCTTTTAGTTAACTGTGAAAAAAGGTTTCTGCATTCATCAGCCGGATCCCTAGTGTCCCCTGTGTCAGAACCATTACCTTCATATTTACCAAATAATAGATCATTTTTATTGGCAGATAAACTATGCAATATGGTCTTCAAATCCATAGTAAATACTTCCAAAAAGGAAAGAAAGATTCTGATTTAGTAATAGTGTTTGTAAGCAATAGCAAAATAGTCCCAATTAGTCTATCTAATTAGTTTAAACACATAAACCAAAGGCCCCTATCTTGTATCTAAGTCAGATAATATTAGTTGCAAAAATGTATAAATTCACAATGTATTCCACATACAAGAGTTCCACTATAAAAAGTCACTAACAAACATCCTTCATATCAGATCCTAATCCAAAATATACTTGCATTAGTTTTCAAAAACATCAATTTTGACCAATGACCAAGATAAACCTGCTCCTTTCCTTCTGTCAATTGGAAAGCAAATAATACAAACAGTGTCATTCAAAAACAGAACATTTTCCATTGACTGTGCACTTTATATATTAAATTAGAAAGTTTGTATATGAATCAGTTCAATAAAGTCCGTGGTTCAGCAGAAAAGAAAAAAATATACATTTACTAATCAAATGTTTGCCAATATAATGTCCAGCAAATCCACAACGACCTAAATGCCACATCACTCCTTCTATCCTGTTATCACTTTAATGGTCTAGAGCAGCAGCTCAAAAGACCAACCTTACACATACACAATTCAACTAAATTATAATGTCAAAAGTCTGTACGCCACAATGACCTTTCAATCCAATTGTCGTGCTCCAAATAAAAAATAAATCAAATGTCTAGCCAAGAACTCAAGTATATGGCATCCAAACCATAAATTGTAGCTTACACCACAACGACCCTTCGATCCTGTTGTCATCAAGCCATTGTTTTCACCAGAAAAATTGAAAACATTCAAAGAAAACGCCCTTGTATATTTCACCAGGCTGAAAAAATGCCAACGGAAATATTTTCCAAACAGAGCGTAACGTGAGTCCAAGAAACTGAAATGATGTTATTATCACCCAAATGCTCAATGATAGTGATTTCGAAAATCAGCCAAGCACAAAATACATACACAGTTCATCAAATATGACGAAGGTTCAGAAGCCTCCATAAACCACAACGATCCTTCCATCCAAAAAAAGGCATTTGGAGTTGATAGTTCACTGGACATAAAATTTAGTTCCA
This sequence comes from Protopterus annectens, assembly GCF_019279795.1. Lineage (NCBI taxonomy): Eukaryota > Metazoa > Chordata > Ceratodontiformes > Protopteridae > Protopterus > Protopterus annectens. Next base: position 1,096,294,363 of record NC_056725.1, on the reverse strand, counting down.
ATAACTTACGATGTTAACCGCAAACAAGGAATGACGCTGAAATAAAAAATACCAGGCCAAAGCATAAAATAAGTCCAAACCACTGAACTCATTCCTTCTCTGCGAATCACTGTAAAATACACTTATTCCTCGGGAGATAGTATCCACATATACAGCAAAAATGATGTTGAATGCTGAAAACAGTTATTAGTCACAAATAGAAATACTCTAAAATAAAAATCCAACCGTTAACTCAAGGACCCAGCTAAGTAAAAAAATTAGTATAGCTTCAGAAGGATTCGTAAGTAAGGCAGGTGCAAAGAACCAAAACACCAAACTGCAATTCAAAAAATGGGTTCAGCACCAAAATAGTGAAATACATGGTTTATTCAAAGAAAAATCAAACTAGTTTCGGCAGTTCAGCCTTCATCAGTGATTTACCATTCCACAATACAAAACACTAATTTATACTGCCAGCATTCATTAGATAATTAGTTAATTAAAAAGTTAAGCACACAATAGTCATTTAAAGGCACAGTTGTTTGACCATATAAGGATAAATGGAAACAAAAGAGACCCTGTATTACATTAAAAAATGTATAGTTATTAACACTAAAAAATTAATAACAAATACAGAAAAATATAGAAAAATATATACCAGCATGTCCTTAATGTCTTCACAAATGATCATTAAGACCTGCTGTAAACAGAGCCCCTAAATTAAATATCCATCTTTTTTCCATGGATTTGGAGGAGGCTAATTTTAGTGTGGGTTCTATCAGTAAGACAGTTGGCAACCTATGGCATGACATAAGGATTAATGTTCAGCTTAGTACATTTATCTATGATTCCAGAGTGGGGAATCGTGTCGAAGGCTTTGGTGAGGTTCAGATAGGCTGTGTGGACCACCTTACCCTTGTCCATGGCTCGGCCCTTCACAAACCCAAACTGCATGGGGTTCTGTGTTTGAAGGCTGCCAATGTCTTTGTTTATAAGTTCCGTGATAATATGTTCCATGGCTTTGAAGATCAGGCTCATCAGACTGATGGGGGCGGTAGTTCCCGGGATCCAAGGTGGAGTGGGATAACTGTAGCTGTGCGCCACTCAGTGGGCACGATGAGGCTATGATTAAACATGACACTTAGGTGAGGTGCCAGTTCATTTTGCAGTTCATGTAGTACACAGCCTGGGATGTCATTTGGTCCCACAGATGCTGTATTCTTAGCTTTGGAGAGTGAGTTTTTTACCTGTCTGGCCGTTATTACTGGAATTTGGCAATCTTTCGATATTGAGATGTGCCCTTTAGGAGTGAGAGGGGGGTGAAGTTTCCACTGAATCAATCTGCCAGGATACTGGCAATATCCTTGGGATCAGTATATTTAATGCCATTCTGTTGTAGCTCAGAGCAGATCTAAACATTGCCATTTAGATTCTTGACATAGTTATAGAATGCCTTGTGGTTGTCTTTGGAATCTTTGGCAATTTTATTTTTGTAACTAGCTTTGGCAGATTTTATGAGAGATCTCAGCTTTTTACTGAGGCTGGTAAGGGTTTTTTTTTGCATCCTGGGATTTTCCCTCTTTTCTGCAACAGTTTCTTCCTTTTGTTGTAAAGTTTGTTTATGGCAAGGGACCACCAGATTGGCTTACATTTTTTGGAGGAGAGCTTCTTGGTTCTATTGGGGATAGCACGATTCATGCAAGAGTGGATGTGCTCATACAGTGCCTTAGTGTAGGATTCGGCAGTCGAACATCTGCATGGGTGTCATGAAATTTGTCACTTCTGACTTGAGTAGCATGAAGCTGGCTTTGGAGAAGTTTTTTTACAGAGGTTTCCTTACTGGGGAAGGGGGTGGGATGTGGATGTTTAGGCTGATTAGCTTAAGGTCAGGCCTGACCAACAAGGGGGTGACCACAGGTGTGGAGCATCGATTTCCTATGTTGGTAATGACAAGGTCTAAGATATTGGAGCCCCTGGTGGGACTAAGGATTAGTTGATCCAGGGCATTGGAATTTATGAATTCCAAGAACCGTTGGGCAAAGGTGTTGGTACACGAGTAGTTTTCTCAGTTAATAGCAAGGTAGTTGAAATCACCCAGTCTTAGGGTGTTTGGTTGTATCTTAATATTTTCTAGTATTTTTAGAAATCTGTAGTGAGAATCTTGAAACATGGTGGGGAATCTGTAGCAAGCTACAATCTGGAATGCAGTCTTACCTAGTGTTAGTTGCATCTGGAGAATTTCAGACGTTTTGTGTTGGGTAACTAACCTGGTGTTTTGAATATCCTTAGTGAATATGGACACTCCTCCACCTTTAGTGTTTCGGGTCCTGGTTTTGTGGCCGAAATGTTTGGTAAGAGTTGTAGCCTGGTATTGCAGGGATGTTCTCTGGAGCCTTGAACCAGGTCTCAGTTACTGCAGAAATATCGATGTTCTTCATTTTTAGGAGTGCTTCGAGAGAGTGCATTTTGAGGTTTAGACTTCTAGCATTGAGTAACATTACCTTCAGCTTTTGCATGCTTGTACCTGTTATGGTGGTGGTTTTATCCTTTGAACTTTGCCTAAAAAAGGCACTATGGGGGGGGCAAGAGCCTTAGCCAGTAACCTGAATCCCAGGGGTGACAGGTGCAGACCATCTCTGGCAAAGCATCATGATCTGTCAATCATGTCATCCCAAGCAGACAGATACTGGGTCCCCTTTGAATGACACCAGAAGCTTAGCCAATTGTTGAAGTCAATCATTTTGTCCTTATACTGTGGTATCATTCTGGGCGAAGGCAGGATGCTACTCAGAGCTAAGGTAATACCTGCCTATATATATATATATATATATATATATATATATATATATATATATATATATATATATCTTTACATCCCCGAACTGCTGTGCGATCCTGGCCCCAGCGTCTTTGGCTACCTTTCTCTTCCCATCCTAAAGTACCCAGCTCTCCAGCCTCCATATCCTGTCCCTGGATATAGAATTCTTCTGGCCTGGCGACTAAGGAACCATTAAAACCTGCTGTTTCCTCATATTGCCTCTGATCCCTCAACTCTACTTTTAAAAGAAAGCAAGAAAGTATGTTCCTTTACTACACCAGGCAGTAATGTTTATATTTATAAGCATTTAATTCTAGGTGGCTCTAAGCTCGCTCCCCAGCCAGGACAGCCAGCAGTCATATTCATTACTACCCTATAGCTAGCAAACCTCTCCCCTGTAATACTATAACCCTCCTTTTAACTGCTAGCCTCTCTCACCTCTATCCCAGACCAGTCTTCTCCCTCTCAAACTCACCTGCTATTATATAGTTTTTGTCCACTAGGTGATACTTTTACCTAGTCCTACCTTCCTCACACCTATTCTATGAATTCATAGCCCAACCACTTCACAGCTCCAGGTCTTAGAAGTGGCTGTTAATTATTGTTCACTTTTTTCTTACTTCTAGTTTTAGTACCCTCCTATCCCCTACTACCCCCCCACCACTTTTCCTAAACTCTATATCCACTCACAACTTTAATAACCTTGCATACACTGCATTACACTGATTGTTATTTTGGTTGCTTCTTCCTTCTCTTGTCTCTTCCCGCACCGTTCGCCCTGCGGGCTCACTCGCTCCCCTACCCTACCCCCAAATCTCACCCACGCCCAGTACATCTACATTTATACTCACCTAACCACTCCTACTTCCTCTCTACCTATTATACCCCTCCCCTTTCCCTAACCACTCCTACTTCCTCTCTATTACAACCCACCCCTTTTACCACCATCTTCTTCCTATCACCTCCCCCTATAATCCATCTCCTCACACCTCCATTCATATTTAACACAATATCTATTTCTAACCCTTATCCCTACACAACATATTCTACTTTATCAAAGCCTCAGCATGCTTACAAAACTTATATCATTCTCAATCCAACTACTACTACTTCTGAACCTTACTTATATCCACTACCTTACCCAGCCCAACTCCGCAAATCACACACCATTACTTCACACAACCAGCTCACTTCCCTTCAACTCACTTACAGTCCAGGGGAGATTGAGACAAATGAGTGTATCCCATTAACATCCATCTATTTTTTCACTACAAACTAAGCTCTACTTATAAACTCTTTAGCCCCTCTCTAACCTCCAATATCCACACAAACCTGACAATATACAACATACAAACAAGGCAATCCAAACACCTCATCAGCATAATCCAACACATCACAACCATACTTCTATCTGGAGATATACACCCTAACACAGGCCCAAACACCACTTCCCCTACATCTAAATCCATCCTATTAGCTTCTCTAAATGCCCAAAGCATAGCTAACAAATTCCCCAACCTCCATGCCTGACTTCTGCACAACAAACCTGACATCTTAGCTATTTCTGAAACCTGGTTAAAACCTCATATAAAAGATGCTGAAATAGTACCACCAAACTACTCTATCATCAGAAAAGACAGGGCCCACAAAAAGGGTGGGGGGGGTAGCTCTACTCTACTCATCCACCCTATCCATTACTCCCTATAACAAACCCATTCCTCACTTATCCAATGCAGAATTAGTACTAGCTCTATTTCAATTAAATGAACACAAATACATTTGCATAGCCTCACTTGACATCCCCCTGGAGACAGTATCTCAGTACTTGAGGATATCCTATCCTGGCTTTTTACCAATATCAGTAATGAAACTATTATCAAGGGAGACAGAAATATTAATTGGTCTTCCATTCATTTCCCTACACACCCCCTCAACATCAACCTACATAAGTACTCTCAGCTCATCAACCTCACTACCAGGCCCTCTAAAGACTGCTCCAGTGGCTGTACCCTAGACTGGATCTTAGTCTCTCACCCCCACTACTACATTGATAGTGGAACTCTTCCTGATTCCCTCAGTGATCACCTTCCCATTTTCACCAGACGTCTTCCATCTCTATTACAAGTAACTCATAATTACATCAGCACTTGATGCCTAAACAATAACCTTCTCAGACTCCCTAAAATCAATAAATTGGAACCCCGTAAAAACTCCACCCCTGGATAATGCTATTGCACACTTCAATACAACTTTAAACTGCTGGATAGTTTTGCCCCCATAAAAACCAAAAGAATAAGAAACAATACCGCCCCCTGGCTAACAAAAAACACACTAACTGCCAGGCGACTTAGAGACAAAACCTGGGCACATTACCAAAGAAACAAAACTCCCACCACCCTTAATGAATTCAAAACACTTCACAATACCGTTAAAAAGCTTATCTCAGCAGATCGACAGAATTACTTCTCCTTACTCCAAAACAACCACAAAACCAATCCTCAAAAATTCTGTAAAGACATCACTACCCTCCTAAAACCTGGCTAAGCAGAAAGCCCAAGCCCAGACCCAAATGCACTAGGTATAGATCTGGCTACACAATTCAACTCTTTTTCATAGACTCTATTTCCAAACTAACCTCATCCTTCTCTAATAACACCTCACCCCCTACTTCTGCATCCCCCCTCTTGTCACCACCTTCATCTCCAGTCTCTCAACTCCCACCATTCTCCTTAAAATCCATTCCTACTTCTACCATAAGAAAACTCCTGCAAAAGCTAAAACCATGCTCCAATGCTCCCGATAACATTCCCTCATCCTTCCTCAGCATAGCTGCCAAAGCCATTACCTTCCCCATCAGCATCCTAATCAATCGCTCTATCCAAGAAGGTCTTGTACCCAAACTCTGGAAAAGAGCTTTCATCATTCCCCTGCACAAAGGAGGCAATAATAACAATATTACTAATTTTCATCCAATCGCCATCCTCTCTCCTATATGAAAACTCCTAGAGAAATGTATCCATCTTCAACTCCTTCCCTATCTCTTAGATAATAACTTACTAACTTCCACACAACACGGATTTAGACCCGGTCACAGCACCATGACTGTCCTCCTTTCCTTCATGGAAACTGTAAATAAAGCCAGAGATTCTGGCTCTACTGTATCTACCCTCTTTCTTGACCTCTCTAAGGCCTTTGATACTATCTCTCACAACCTTCTCCTAACTAAACTATCTAACCTAAACCTATCCCCTTCCTCTCTCAATTGGTTCACCAGCTCTCTCTCCAACAGGCAACAAGCTGTCAAGTGGAAAAAAGCCATCTCCTCTTTCCTTAACACACCCACTGGTGTCCTCCAAGGTTCCAATTTGGGTCCCCTCCTCTTCAATATATTCATAAATGATTTCTTCCACTCAATTCCTCATGCTAAACTTATTCAATATGCAGATAATTCTACAATTATCTGTGCAGCCACATCCATCCCCACTCTCTTAAAACTGACTCAAGACGCCTTCACTACCACAGAACAGTGGATGAAGGACAATTATCTAGCACTCAATGCATCAAAAACCAAACTTATGGTATTTACCCCCTCAAAAACCAACACCATTGATAGAAAACTGTTCTCCATCACTAGCCAGAATAACACACCTCTTGAACTGGTATCTGAAACCAAACTACTAGGAGTCCAGATTCATGACCAGCTTAAATTCCATAGCCACCTACAACTAAACATAAAAAAACACCAAAAACTTGGCATGCTCTACCGACACAATCGATGCCTCACTACATCTACTAAGCTCACTCTCGCTACTACATTTCTCATCCCTTCCCTCCTTTATGGTGTCCCTCTCCTTACAAACCTACAATCATCTCTCAAAACAAAACTGCCCTCTTGTTATAATAAAATTGCCAAATTTGCCACTAGCCACAAATCATCTACCCATCACTGTGCATCTCTCCACAAACTTAACTGGCTAGAGCTTCCCAACTATCTCTCCTATAGTCAGCTCACTTTTGCTCACAAACTAATTTTTCATCCCTCCCTCTGTCCCTCTCTCAGCTCTACATTTAAAATGCACCTGCCACAAAGACTACTAAGATCTAATAACCAAAACCTAATAGAGCTGTACAAACCCCTTCACTCTCCAGGACAAAACCTCCTGTCCTTTGCCCTGGAACGCCTATGGAACTCCCTTCCTCCCTCCATCCGTATCACCACCAACCTCCCTGCTTTTAAAAAATCATTGCACTCACATCTAACATCCTCATGGGAATGCTCCTGCTCCCATCCGTCATAGCCTATTCTCCACTTCCTACATGCAACTATACCATATATTACCAGACACCAAATAATAAGACATCTGTAATGACATCTTATAATTCTCTAATCCTACTATTCCACTCAATAAACTACATATTTACTAAAGCAATGCTTTGTTTTTCTACAAAATTTAAACCTAAAACTTTTTATTGCACCTGCTTAAATCTTGGTTTTCAACAAAATGAAACT
>NC_056725.1:1096230522-1096235522 GCF_019279795.1 Protopterus annectens | reverse complement strand
TTTGGCAGAAAGATCGGGTTAGTATGTACGGATACTCTATCTCTATGGAAAATCAGGTATGGTGGCTTGATGGATACAGCTTGCAATTCTGAGACTCTTCTTGCAGATGCAATGGCTACCAGAAGAATAGTTTTCCAAGAAAGGAATTTGAGATCACGAGATGACGAGGGCTCGAAAGCAAGTAAAGTTAGGTGAGTCAGGACAAAATTCAAACCCCATGGATGAAGAGGCTCTTTAATGAGAGGTCTCAATAAACAAGTGCCTTTTAGAAATGCTTTACACAATTTGTGTGACATCAGGTTAGGAGTATATTCATCAATGTGGAAATTAGATATTTTAGCTGCCACAGAGCCTTGCTGAAAAAATTCTGTCATAAATTCCAATACTGAACTGATTGGGGCAGAGAAAAGGTCAATGTTTTTTCCCTTGTGCCCAGTAGGAGAATCTCTTCCATTTACTAGCATATAACTTTCTTGTCAAAGCCTTGTGAGAGGATACCAAAATTGGAGAGCAGGATGAAGAGTTCCGGACATAGGAGTCAGAAGGTCTGGAACTGGGTCCAGAACCCAGGACTTCTCCTGTAGGTGAGGCCAGAGAAAAGACAACCAAATCTGATGAGGCCAGAGAAAAGGGAACCAAATCTGATGAGGCCAGTACAGGGCAATGAGAATCAGCCTGCTTCCCAAAAGTTTTGCTTTCTGAATGACTTTGGGTATGAGGGGAAAGGGGGGAAAAGCATACACAAGTCCCAAGGGCCAATTGTGAACGAGTTCATCTCTCGGTGTCTCCCCCAAAGGGGGGATTAGGGCAAAGTAGCTGCTGCATTTGGCATTCATGGGAGTGGCAAAAAGATTGCAGCAAGGCTGGCCCCATTTTCAGAAGATCTCTTCTGTTATGTTTTGGTTCAGAGACCACTCAAGGCATTAAAATCTCCCTGCTGAGCTTGTCCACTACCACGTTGGATTTCCCTGAGATGTGCATTGCTATCAGAAAATGTTGGAAAGAAATTGCCCATTGCCATACTCTCAGCACCTCTCGACAAAGGGGGTATGATCTGGTTCCTCCTTACTTGTTTATGTACCAGTCTACAGACATGTAGTCTGACTGGATCGCAATAGTTCCTACTGGAAGAGTCCTGCAGTGTCTGCAATGCTAGGAGCACTGCTCTCATTCTCTAGGACATTGATGTGCAGACGGGCCTCGTGTTCTTGCCACGTGTCTTGGACCATACTTCCCAGATAATACCCCTTCACCCTACCTGGGAGGTGTCAGTGGTCACTGTAGCTACAGGTAGTTGTGAGACAAAAGGTCGTCCTATGATCACTTGGTCAGACTGAAGCCACCATAGGAGAGATCTCTTGCATGAGTCTGTGATCCTAACTAGGTGAGACATGGGAAGTTCTTGCAATGACCATTGAGCAAATAGAAGCCATTGAAGAATTCTCATATGCATTCTGGCTATGGGAGTAAGGTGATCGTTGAAGCCATATTCCCTAGGAGTTTCAAAATTGTCTTTGCCTTCACTTTGTTTCTGGGTAAAAAGTTGACTATTTGTTGTCTGAGAACACAAACCCTGTCCTGCAGAAGTCGGGCCATCATGGAGATGGTATTTAGATCTGTGCCTATGAATGTAATATGTTGACAGGGTAACAAGGCAGATTTTTGTAACTTGACTGTAATCCCAAACTGGGAGCAAGTTTGAAGAGTGGTGTCCCTCGCCTGATGAAGTAGATGCTTGATGGTGGCAGTAAGGAGCCAGTCGTTTAGATACGGAAACACTTGGAATCCCAGACATCTCAAGTGAGCCGTGACTACTGTCATGCATTTGGTGAACTCTCTGGAGGCTGTAGTGAGACCAAAGTGCAGAGCTTGAAACTGATAATGACTGGCTCCCAGCTGGAAGCTTAAGTGACTCCTTGATGCTCTGTCCACAGATTCGTTTAGCTTGCTGAGATCCAAAATGGGTCTCCAGTCCCCTGTTCTTTTTGGCACTAAAAAGAATCTTGAGTAAATTCCGAATCCTACTTGGTCTGCATGGACTTCTTGGATGACTGTTTTGTCTAGCAACTTTTGAATTTCTACGGTTGCTTGTCCCCTTTGACTGGGTGGAACATCCGAGATTGTTCTGATCTGTGGGGCAGGATGGCCAAAGGGAATGGAATAGCCTCTGGATATTATGCTTTGTACCCACTTGACTCTTGTGATATCTCGCCAGGCTTCTGGGTACAAAGAAATTAGCCCCCCCCCCCCGACTGCCTCCAGAGTAGGGCAGATGGGCCTCCTTTCAGGAGCGCTGGTAGGTCCGGCCGCAAAAGCAATTGCGGTCACCCTGGTTTTGGGGACCCCTCTGCCTCTAGGATGGCGTCTACCATTATTGCCTCGCCCCTCTGCCCATGGGGAAGGATTCACCGCTTGCATCTTGAAAAGCTCCCTGGGATCTTTGAAACACATTTTCTCAACTCTTCTGACCATTAGGATAAGGTCTTGAAGGAATAGAAAAATGTACGCCAATGGCAGAGAGAGTTTTCCCTTCCTGCTCGCATCTGGTGAGTGTATCCTTGACTTTAAGTCCAAAAAGTGAGGAACCATCAAAAGGGGCATTGGTGAAGGTAGACTTGAAGGGCTCCGCAAGGTTGCACAAGAGCATCTAGGAGTCCCTCCTCAGGGGAAACTCCAGAACCCGCTGCCCTGCTCGCTCCATCTGCAGCATAGGATATTAGCCTCATGGAGAGGTTAACAATGGAATTTGAGGTAGACAGCTGAGAAGTGACCCTTATGATACCCCTGCAGCCAATGAACCTTGGAGAGGATCTCCTAATTCCTTCAGATCATCTCTTTGTAGCCTCGTAAGGTGTAAAAGATAGTTCAGCGATCTGAGGAAAACGTCTCTGACGAAAAACACATTTCCCATATCTGTCCATCATCCAGGAGTCCTTCTTTGGTGGATGGACAGAAGAGGACATTTCACAGAGTCTCTTCTTGGTGGCTGCTGCCACCACCATAGCATCTACAGGTACGCTTTTCATCAGAAATTCTTTTTCCGCAGGTGCTGACAAGAACTTATTTGGCCTTTGAGGGACTGGTTTCATAGTGTCTGGTGACTCCCACGCTTTTCGACTAACCAAGTCCAGTAGCTCATCAAAAGGTGGAGACACCTAGGAGGCTGAAGGTTGAGATCCAAAAGCCTTCAGGTACACAGACTCCTCATCAGAAGGGTTGATGGATTTCCATCAGCCTCTCTGTTTTAGGATCTCTAGGGTATCTGCGAAGGAGATATCTTCAGAGAATGACTGGGGGATCCTTCTAACTGCTTGAGGTTAGAGTCAGACGTGATGGACTTGTCAGTGGAGTCAATATGCTTAGTCTTCCATGTTCTCTTTTGAGGGGGGCCTCCTCAGAAGAGTACTCTGTGGAGGTCTCGGAAGAGTGGGACTTGCCCAATGAGGCTCCCTGAGGCTCTGGATCTCTGCTGTCCTGTGGAAGGGGTGGTGCAGAGACAGACGCTGGTGCTTTGGGAGGAAGAATTCCAGTATCCTTATGTAGAACTGCAGGAGGGGACAGCACACTCCTCATCAGTTCGAAGGCAGATCCCCCTGGCTCCGAGGACACCACTGGTTCAGAGGAAAGAGAGGGTATCCCCGGCTCCAAGGAGATCAGCTCGGAGGATGATGTAGGAGCCGAGCTCAGCTGATCTGAAGCTTTGAGAGGTAAACTCAGAACTGAAGAAACTCTGGTCTGAGTGTCCCCCCTGGAGCCAACTGGGGAGCTTTGGCCGCTAGACACTTCAGACTGCACCAAGAGAGCTGGAGCAGGGTTCAGTTCTGAAATCTCTGGAAGAGTTCTCAGAACCTAAGAATCTACAGCAAGCGGTACCTGGCATTCCGGCTCCGAAGATCCAGCTTGGCTCGGAGGAGGAACTGTAGTGGATGTAATAGTCATAGTCTTAGTTGGCTCCGGAACTGGGTCAGAGCTGAAAACAATTTAGCCAGTGTTGGCAACTTCAAAAGTCTGCGCACCACCCTCTCCATGTCGTTGTCCAATAAGCTCCTAGAGGACCTGGAGGAGAGGGTTGCTGAGAGAGATATTTCCAATATGGGAGATCTCATGGCAGGGGAGACCGGTAGCAAGTCAGTGGACAAGCTCCGAAAAACAGTCTCTTTCAGCTCCAAAGACCTTGGAGCCGAAGGACTAGATTTGTCCAATTCTATGATCTCCATCAGTTCCGAGGGGTGTGGAGCCAAGGAAATCAATCCCATCAGAGGTTTTAGCCAATTTTAATGGCACCCCCGACTGAGACTAAGAAGCTGGAGATGGCTGTTTAGAAGGCTTGTCACTCTTTGACGAAAGGGATCAACTAGAAGAGGAAGTGCAATGTAGAGACTCCTCAAAGGAAGGTTTCAGGAGCCTTTTGAGTATAAGCTTATTCTTTCTCTCCTGCAGAACACAGGAACTAAAGGTGTGACAAAAGGTACAAGTTTCCTGGAGGTGAATGGCCCCCAAACAACAGACACAAACATTATGCCCATCAGTAATGGACATTTTCAGAGTGTATTTTTGACAATTTTTGAACCCTTAAGGCTTGGGTTCCTTTTCTCTATTTCCTTAGACATTTTAGGAAACCACACTAGAAAACTACAAGTAAAGCTTAACACACACCTTAATCAAAAACTCACACACACAAAAATGTTTTCTCTGAAGCAGTATTACCATACTATAAAACACTACAAAACACTATAAACACGTCTACAAGATAGTAAGAGGGGGAACAACTCTGCCTCTAAATTAAACAGGCACTATGCCCTCTAACTTAAATGGAACCTAGTAGAGTTGCGAGCGAGAGGAATACACAAAAGTGAAAATTATCTCTCTAACTGAAACGAGCTAATATAAGTATAAAAGCTAACTTCCACCTTAGCACTAAACTACACCACTACCAAAAACGTGAATAAAACAAAAAGGCCTTGCGACTAACAATGGACACTAAAAGCACACACAGGAAG